>NC_143487.1:25030718-25295718 GCF_027475165.1 Benincasa hispida
TAGTGACATGAGGAGTGAGGGCGTCCTGTGCAATGAGTTTGCATAAGATCAGACCAAGAATTAAGTCAATCTTACTTATAATGTTGTTTACTGTTTAATACTGACTATTTCAAAATGATGACCTAGGTAACTTAACCTTAATCCTAAGCTAACTATGAACTCCTGTTTATTTGGTATTATCCTTATATTTGCATAGGTGAGGGTTGGCTCAACAGTGCTGACTTAATAAACCTCCCATTTTAGGGGTAAGACTGAGTTAGATAGCTGGCGACATAGGGTGCAAGATGGAATTCACTCCTACCCGCTTTCGGAGATAGTATAGAAGTTGTTCCCTTAAGTGTTGATTTTGGGTCTTCAACAAGGCATCCAACCTTATTCGTGTAATCACCAAGTAGATAGTTGGGACATAGGGTGCAAGATGAAATTCACTTCTACCCGCTTTCAGAGATAATAGAGAGGTTATTCCCTTAAGTGCTAATTCCAAGTCTTGAACAAGGAGTCTCCCCTCTCATTGCCTTAAGAGGGACTCAGTTTGATGATCAGATCACAAACAATTGTTCATTAGAAGATCAATAGAACTTAAGGAACAAGTGGTAATCTCGGGGGTAGAACAACCTTTTGACCCAGGTGTTATTACAAACAACCTGTAAAGGGCTAACTTACTAATCATGGTTATATCGAGTGAACACTATATCTACAGTGAGGGGAGTGCAACTTTGGGCTTTAGTAGAGTGACACAGTAGTTAACGAATGGGGGTTAATTCGGTGTAAATAGTTTAGCCAATTAATCTCGAATCATTGAAGCCCATGATCTGTATGTTCATTAGGTCCCCCTACTAGATCAAAAATGGATTAACCTTAGAATAGCGTGATAAGTTGATTTGAAACGTTCAAATTCGAATTAAGGGAATTAGTAAATATATGTGATATAATTACACGTTTAATTTTGGAATTAAACGAAATAGGAGACTCGATCAATATTTAAATATGATTTAAATACTAAATTCATGAATAGGGAATCATGCTGGTGGAATTAGTGTTGAATTAATTTAATATTTCATATTAAATTAATTAGAATTAATTAAATTGTTTAATTAATTAATTATTGATTTTATTAGAAAAATTATTTTGAATTATTTTTTGTAAAATTAATAAAATTTCAGTTTTCAATTTTACAATTAAAAACTGAAATTCAGATTTAATTTTGAAAGTAGTTTCAAAATTAAAAGAAAATGAAAAATTGGAAAATGGAAAACCCCACCAAAAGTGGGATTTTACCAAAAGTGGGATTTTTCCACTTCTAACCAAGCACCTTATTCACTTCTCACTACCAAAAATTGGAGCTGAAGCAGGAAGAATTTGATGCAATTGGATTGCATGATATTCCAGGATATATCACAGAAGCTTCAGCTGAAAGATTCCCATGCAAATTGACTAAATTTGCTAGAAATTCTAGAGGTTGAAGAAGTCTTCAACCTCGGTAAACCAGTGTCCTTTCCATTTTTTCCTAATTTAAGCTTGTTTTGAGTCCCACAACTCAATCTAAGGCTCCAAGAGAATGGTAAGGAAGACCTTGTGGTGGTTTACAGCCAAAGGAAAAGGAGATTGCAGTTGAAGATCAATATTCAAGAGATTCTTCAAAGGTATGTGTTGAAACACTCTTAATTCTCTATGAACATGCTTATTTTGATGTCAAAATTAAGGAATTAGAATGTTTAATAATCCTACTTTCTTCCGTTGCATGTTTCTATATTCCAACAAATCACACGTCCAAGAAAGTGCAGAAGAAACCCACTTAGTAAGCCTTGGCCTGAGCATTGCTTTTAGTAGGTGGAAAGAAAGGCTAAGAAGTAGCCACGACGAGAAGCTAAGCCTTTGACACGTGGGTGAATGAGATGGCATGCAGAGATCTTCATTTGCTTGTTTTCACTCGAATAGTAAACATTTTCACATTTCTCTCTTTCAATAACTCACATAAAACGAAACCAATGGTAAGAAAAACTCTCTAATGGTTGTCTTTTGTTGTATGGAAGGGAAAAATGAGCAAGAGGAAATGAGAGAAGTAGATGATCATCGAAAGGAAGAAAAAGATACACAGGGGAGTTTACATGGTTCGGCCACACAAAGCCTACATCCACGGGAAGAATGTTTCTCGAAAAAAAAATCACAATAAGTACACTATATGATTTCTGTTTTAGCCTCTCTATTTGAAAAAAATACTGAGAGCTCTCTTTTAATATCTAAGAGAGATCAGTTTACATTAGCTAGGAATAACATAAAACTGATATTTAAAAAAAAAAAAAAAAAAAAGGAGCCGTTGGATTTAGATCTTTTATATATATATATATATATATATATATTATTTTATATAATATTAAATGTTAGGCAATACAGTACTTTTTTTATATCAAATCCTATTGATTTGAAATTAGGAAATTTTTCGTTTTGTGAATCTCTAATTCACAAATACTATCCAAAAAATAAATTTCAATTTCAATCCAAGGAGAAGAATATTATATATAGATTACTACCTTGATGATCTTAGAGCATGAAAAGAGAACTAATTCCTCACTCAAGATTTGGACATACTCCACAGCGATGTTTGATTAATTTGGCTTGAATGTTCGAACATCTCATCTGGTTGTAAATGGCAAGACCCTCAGATGAATAGCAAACGGTCAAGGTATGGCGATCAAGCAAAGAATAAAACCTACAAAACAGAAACTAGTTATAGGCTGAGTCACGGAGCTCGCTCTCTTTAAGACGTTTCACGGCTCTGTCCAAGTGTGCAAGCAAGTCAGGAATACTGTCACGCCATCTCAGGATAAAACAACTTAAAAGAAAACACAATAAAAAATGCATCGTTACCAATCGGAACACACACCCTTTCTAACTCACTGCTCGAAAAACAAAGAATGGAAGAGTAGGAGAGGAGAGAAGAACGTTCGAATTGAAGCTGTGTTCTGTAAATGACCTACTGAAGGTCGTGACTTTTATAGGCCTTCAGCGTGGAACTGTCGAGTGAGAAAGAGGCGGAGAACCTCAGTGAGGGGCCGTGCGGAAGAACACGCCTCGTCTCCTTCCTTTTCTCTTTTTTCCCGATTTTAAAACACAATAATAAAAGATTAAAATAATGAATAAAAATAATAATATTTCTTTGTAACGGTGAGACCAAAAGGAAGGTGGTGGCCACGTGTGGGATATCCACCGAATCCACATTGGTCTATCTCTTCACTCCTTCCAAAACATGGGTACCCCTTAGAGCAACACCGTGGAGAGGGATGCAGCACTGTAAGAACTTTGCTGCCACATGAAATTAGTACAACATCACAGCGTTGTAAAATGGCGTTGCACCGCCAGTGTGGCTTTATAGAAAGTTTTGTGTTTTGGAAATGTTTTGTCTATTTACTTTAAAGAGTGTTTTGTTACATGAAAAAAAATGTGCGAGAGTGGGGGATTTTCTTGGAGGCTGTTCGTTGATTTCGAGGTGAAAATCAAGGAATTCCCGATTATTTCCATCGACGAAATTCACGACTATATTAGTGTTTCCCTATTTCCTTTACTCTTTATTATTTGTATAGTTGTTAGAATGTATGAGAATATGTTTGTAGCAACGATGAGTGGCTAAATGTTGTAGTTCTAAGGTGTTGATGAAATTCTTTATCGATTTAAAGTTAATACTTAGTATTTTCTATGGATATTGTAGATTTGATTATTTTCCAATATTATTGTGCTTATTACATTGATTGATCATCGATACATGTTAAATTAAATATTTAATTAGAAAGATTGTATGTTTAATTGTATCTATAATATTGGATCATTATGAAGCTATCATGAAAATAGGTAGGCCGATAATGAACTTTGTCTAATGTCATGCTTCTTAATTTGGTTTCAAGAAAGTATTAATCAATTAAATTTACATTAGAAAAGATTGTTTTTGAAAGAAAATAATCTGAATAATAGTTTCTAAACTTAAACATATCATTGACACAATATTCTATAGAACCTTTGCATGACTTACTGAAGTAACTATGGAATTTCAATATTTAATTTACTTTTGATTAGTTTATTTTTCAAATCACGTGATCTTGATTCTAATTCTTAGATAAAATCAATAGAATTAAACAAAACCGTAAGCTTGATCTCCTGAAGACGATACTAAGTCTCTCAACGTTATTTCACTATATTACATTTGACACATGCACTTGCGTTTACCTCAATAGTCTCTTATGCCAAATATCACCTTTTGTTAATGTAGATTCAGTCACAACAAGAGTTGACCTAACCATTTTAACACCATTAACAACAAAGACTCCATTTTTTTTTTCTCACCAACAAGAACTACCATTGAATCTTTAATAATTTGAACTGTCCCTTCTTTGCGTATACTCACAACCTAAACAATCGAATATTCCTAAAGATATTAGGTTTCTCTTTAGGAAAGACACATACCTTAAATGCCTAAGAAGCTTCATAGTCTCATCTTTTTTCTTTAAAGAGAACGAACTAATGCCAACTATCTTAAAAGTTTCATTGTTTCCCCATATAGATTGATTTTTCATGTATCTGTTTGTAAGAGTTGAACAAGGCTTAGAAGGAATCACGTGAAACATGCGCCCTGAGTCTATCTACAACCTAATCATGTTTCTCTAAAGGACTAACTAGGTTCGGTTTGCCATATCTTGAGGCAAGAGCATTTAAAAATGTGATTGACTTAGAACACTATCCTATTGTAGCTTTTGCTAGTTTTCCCTTATTCCTTTTCTGATTTTTTCCATTTAGAATGTAGCAGCCTTTTAATAAATGGTCATCTTTCTTGCATTAATTGCTTCTAACTTCTGTTTGCTCTTATCATCATCATTTGACTATTGCTTTATATCTTTCCGGTGAAAATTATTAGATTTTCCTTTCACAAACAAGCCTCCACTATAGGTTGTTCCCTTTTGATAGCTTGTTGATCGACCGATTATGTATGAGTGATAAGAAATTAGAATAGATATGGTCTAAGTGCAGACATACACTATAAATAAAGTAATACAACTTGGCATATTCCATGTTTTGAATCCTGCAAGACTAGTTTCAATTTAAAATCTTTTAAGGCAATACAATTAATGTAACAAAAAGTAACCAAGTTGTGTAAATAGATAGTGAATATGTTGAATGTTGATTAAAAATAGTAAACAAAAGATGATGAACAAAGATACAGCTATGTTTTAACCAACTGGGCAACATGCCTTAGGCAATGTAGCCACATCATACCTAACTTAGTCGTGAATAGAAAACTCCACCTATTCGGTCTTTTGTCAAAATTCTTTAGAAGTTCCAAGCAACTAATGCCTATATTTCTATGATTAGCTGAATTTTAGAGTAATTTCATGCAATTTCTTTATCTTATGGTGTGTACCTTATTTTTAAGGCCAAGTGACAATCCTATTTTTAGGTTTTTAGTCTCATTTTCCTTTGTGACATCAATTTACATCCTAACTTTCTCAGTATTAAGACTCTACTAGATTGCTATATTAAGTGGTTAATTTAACTTAACAATTCTTATCCATAAATTCAACAAAGAAAATGCACAAGTTAAAGAGAGATGAAGCATAGACGTTACTCAAGCTATAAAACCTAGGTTATCCACGGTTGAACCCCTTAGAGAATTTAGCTCATGATTAAGAACAATGAATAGATTTCATTAGATCATAAACCATGATTATAAGAATAAGGTTCAAAAGAATAAAAAATGAAAACAAATAGAAGTGCAAAATTAAACTATGACAATGCTAGAAAATACAGTAAAGAATTCATTGGAGCGATCTCTAACTCTCCTAAACTCTTCTAAGGATTGATTCTCCTTTCTCAAGGATGAATCCTCTTTCTACACGCGTTCTCATTAGGTAGAGATTGATCTAGAAATAATGTTCTTCAAATGAATTTTCGTTCTTGAAGTTTTCTAATTGAGAGGGCGAGATTTCGTCCAAAGGTGGTAGAATTTCGGAGATGCTTGAAGAAGAAAGCTTTACATCCTTGCGAGATTTTGTCTAAAGGTGGCTGAATTTCGGAGTTCCTTGAGCAAGGAAGCTTCCCATCCTTTTACAGGCTCAAATTATTTGAGAGAGGCCGAAAATGGAGTTCCAAGGGTTTACCAAGCAATTCTAGCGCTAAAAAATGACTTTGGACCGAAAGAATAGCCAATATGGATGACTAGGAAAAATTTCAGAAATTAGGCTTTTGATGCGTGCTTGGGTAGTGGGGGCGCATCAATAACAAATTTTGCAAACAGTCAAAATTCTCCGTAGAAACTTATAAAATCAACTAAAACTAGTAAAAACCTACTTTGAATAATAAAGGACCTTGACCAATTTATCTTTTTAAGACCAAATGTTGGGTTAAAACACATCTAAATGACTATTTTCCCTAAGTAGAAGTATCAAAATATCAACCAAGAATATACATTTCATGGCATGTATTACTTGTAATTCCATTTCATTAGTTTTAAGGGCCAATATTATAGCATCAGTTGTTATGAATTCCCCACCATACTTGAAAGTATTTTGCACTTGTTTATAGGTTCCACGGACTGAATTAGTAAAAAAAAATGTTTCATTGTCTTATCCAATCTTTGCTGAAAATTTTTTTTAACTATGAAACAATTTTCTTATAGTCACCTAAATTATCTCCTAGAGACTTTGTGGAATCCATTCTAAATGTTAATATATATATATATATATATATATATATATCCCCTTAAGTACATTTTATTAGAATTATTTTTGGTGACAAATAACTCTTTAATTTTTGTCCATATTTAAGATCAATAACCTATCCTAATACATTATCGCTAAGGTTTATGACCTTTTATTGGGTCTTGGATAGCCTTATGTACCTTTTATTATTCAAGAATAGCCTTGATCTTAGCTTTTCAAAGGCCAAAATCACTTTTACCATTAAAATTTTAAATTTTGTACCTTATTACTGGCATCTCTTAATTAGTTCTTAATTCTTAAAAAAATCAAGATTTACTTTCGGGGAGTCTACTAGTTTTGATATCGAATGACCGATGAATGATCCTTGATGAGCCACGTAACTGAGAAGTTGCCACACACAAAGGTACTCTTTCAACTCTTTGATTTCTATCTCTCACTTTCTCTATTTAATGAGGATTTGACGAAAAGGACTTGCAGCCTCTCAAAGTCTTTATAATTTAAAAAATATCCTCAAAAGTGGAGATGAAGAACTCATCTTCAAGGTTGAATTAAGAAGAAGAACCCAAGACATTTACGTGGTTGGATTGCCTACGCTACAAGTAAATTCACTTTTAGTAGCAAGCAAAACATGTTGCTGAAAGAAAAAAAAAAAAAGCCACTAAAAATACGTGTAGAGGGGCATCGTTGTAAATGTCACAGTAGCGATGTGGTAAATGTTCTAGTGACAGATTTCCGACGCGTCGTTAAACCCTAACTTTTATTGACGCTCACACGTTACTGAAAGTTTACTTTTAGCAACACATAATATATTGCTATTTGTTTGTTACACGGACGTTGTAAGCTTAAAAGTGTATTAATGTGTAAACTTGTTGCTAAATATGTATTCTTGGTTATTCCAAGCATCTTTAGTGACATGCATAAAACACCACTTAAAGTTGTTTATTGGTTAAAAATAACATTAAATTTAATATGTCAATCTATTATAAAATTTAAAATATAATAATCATTCAAACAAATTAAATATTAATTAGTCATTTTACATTTAAACAAAAATAAAATGAAATAAACGTGAATATACATGTTTCAAGCATAACATTGTCATTGAAATAAAAAGAAAAACACCAGCTTTTCGCAACTTAGTTTGATTATTTTCTAAATGATCTCTAGTTATATCAGCCTATGTTGTAATCATTCTCAAATTATATCAAGTAATTAAAAGATGAACTAAAATAGTAGCAGCACTCTCACAAGTTTACAAAACAAAAATTTCAACCTAAGTTCCTTGAAGCATAACATGTCATTGATATAAAAGGAGAAAATACCAACCTAAGTTCTGTGAATGAAGCAAGACGCACGCACAATGATAGCATCCATAATCTGTTATTTTAGTGTCTCTAATCTAGTTCGTTTATGTTGTTTAATGTATTTTAATGTTTTTATTTGTAGGAATTTGAGCAAGCAATACATTATAGTATTAGGGTCAATGCCCTAAATCTCGTAGTTTGGTAGTTTGTAAATTTTATTTGTACAAACAAACTATTTATTTAATAAAATAAGTCTTATGTTATTTGACATAGTTGCATTAACATAAAAACCAATAAACTAAGATCCAAGGTTATTTGATGAAGCTTAAACATGTATATGGAGACATACAGGTGGATCAAGTTTATGTAAAAACCTGAATGGTCTGTATTAGATAGATAAGGTCGGGTATCTTGTCTTGGTGATACTACGAATACGAGCCACTTTATAATTATTACAATTGTTGTAAAGTGCTACAAATGATCTGATCCTTATCGTTCATGTGGAGACATGTGAGCGGAGTATCCTATACGAAGAGTTTGTATAAGACCAGACTATAAAATGAATATTCTCTTTATAACACCATTACTGCAAGAGACTTACATTTCACTAAGATGATCATAGGTAACTTGACCTTAATCCTGAGTGAGTTGTAAGTTCCTACCTATTAGGGCGGTCCTTTGATCTACATGGCTGGGAGTGGCCAAATTCGTCGACTCAATATACTTACCATTTTGAAGATTCATCTGATTGGGGAGCTGGGAACACAGCTATACAAGAAAGAAGTCACTTCTTCCCATTGTTAGGGTAAGTAGATAAATTGCTCCCTTAAGAGCTGATTCTGGATCTTGAACAATATGGCATCACACCTCTCTTGGCCCAATAGGGGTTCAGTTATAGTTGCACTATGACTAATTATTCATTAGACAGATTTGTGGTACTTAAGAAGTTAGATATAACTACAAGGGTAAAACGGTAATTTTGACCCAACTGTAGTTACAAGCAATTTATGAAGAGTCAATGCACTATTGATTGGTTATATCCAATGGACATAGAAATATATATAGTACGAAGAGTGCAATTGTCGGTCTTTAGTGGAGTAGACGGGCAGTTAACGAATGAAGATTAATTTAATTAAAGAGTTTAATTAATTAATTTCGTATCATTAAAGCTTTAATCTATAGGTCCATGAGGTTCCCTTATTAGCTCAATAAGGATTAATGAGAATCAAATTAATTAAAGAAAATTAATTGTATGAGATGTAATTAATATAATGTATATGATATATTATAATATAAAGTTTAAATGAGAGAAATAAATATTTGAAAATGATTCAACTATTATTTTATGAATATGATTCATATAAAAACTATAGGTTAAAATTAGTATGAATATGATTCATATTAATAATATAGGTTATATGAAAGAATATAAACCATATGATATAATAAACTATAGGTTATAAATTATATGTGATATAATATATAGTTCAAACTTAATTATATTAAGGTAGTGTAATATATTAAATTTGAATTTAAATAATTAAATAACTCCCTTGGGAGTTTTTTCATGTTAAAGAAGGGAGTTATTATAGTTCCCTCGTCTCTCAAGTGGCCTATTAGAGAGGAGTAGAGGAGATTTTTTATTAATTCAAATTTTATGGGAAATTAATTTTCATTGAAGATCACTACAGTTCATCTCTTTCCCTCTGCAAAACTCTCTAAAAAACAATCTCTCACTTATCACCAAAATTATACAAGAAAGCCTAACAAACTCTCTTTGATTCTCACTTGAGAATAACAAAGTAACATTTGTGGTGGTGTCCAAAGGGTGTTGTTGTCTTCGAGATCTTGTTGTGTTGCTTAGTTCGTGAGAAGTGAAGGAGATCCATTCGTAGTCTCACCGGAGAGGATACGTGAAGAATTGTTTCTTCAAGGGTATGTATTCCATTTTTCTTTGCTTTGTAAATTATTCTGCAAAAAGCATGCTTTAGAAAAATATGTTTATTTCGTGTTCCCGTCTCTTCTATTTTATAAGTTTTGTAAAACCAATTTCTAAGGCACGAATGCATTCATACGCGTCCTCTGTGGGAATTCCAATCCCTTCAATTGGTATCAAAGTCAAATTATGTCTCTGATTATTTATTTATTTATTTATTGTAACTTGAAATTGGAGTTTTGGTGGGTTTTAATTCTGCATTTTGAATGCTTTGTTTGCACTTGGATGTTTCAAAAACTGGCATTACATTTATTACTTTAAAGAGTTTAAAGTTATAAGGGCCCGGTGTTTTGCACATTTATTTTTCACTATCGAGTCTGTCAGTCTATGATATTCTTTTTGTTTGAGTTGTTGAAGAGTTTGGTGGCCATTGAAGCTTGTTCGAGGTGAAGATCGAAGCAGGTGGTAGCAATCTACCTTGGAGCATAATGCATAGCGTAATATGTTGTGCCTTATGTTGTAAGGCAGAATGCCCAATGTAGTTAAGCTCGGCAACAACGTTATGATGTTGAGGTATATCGTAGCAATGTTGCGTAGAGCATAGCATTACGCTATGGCAAGCTCCAAACCAACATAACTACACTATCAGCGAGCGTCGTTACGTTCCAAGTGGAACTCACGTGCGTGCCAGCAGTTGCAAATCGTGTATTCAAGCATAGTTGTGGTTTCTGAAGCAGTTTTATTTTTTTTTGAATGTTATGTAATTTAATTACCTTTTTTATTAATTAAATTAATATAAGAATCATATTAATTTAATTAATTGTTTAGGATGCCAATTTTTTGTCCAATGTTGCTTTTTATTGATTTATACATGTGATGTATGATTTAATTTTGTTATATGGCATATTGTATGTCATATGGTTTAAAATCCCACCATAGGATAAACATAAATTCATGCATCATTTTTTAATATAAGTATTATATGGTTGCATGATAAATTAAGCATGCTCAAGCATCATATTTAATATAAATGTTATATTATATGATTGTATGCATTCATAACATGTTTGTGCATCATACTATATTATAATTGTTATATTATATAGTTTGGATGATGGATGTGTATTTTTTTTCATTACTTTATAATATAAGAGTTATGTTATGTAATGAAAATGGGAATGCATGAAGCATGACACTGCATAGAAATTATAATTGTTATATTTCATGTACGTCATTAGATGCATGTTTATAGGTCTTAATTATTTCAATAAGTTTTGTAAGTGTTATATCTTTAATGAAATTAGAATTAAAATCTATAATCAAGAGTTGCATGCAAACATAAGTTAAAATCAATTTTAAATTGTTTAAAATTGATTTCACATAAACCTATATTGAAATATTTCTAATGAAGGTTAATGTTTTATTTTTCTTTTTCAATATAATTAAATTTGATTAATAAAGTATTAAATTTATAATGAAATTGTATATAAGGAATCTTTGTCGAAGGAAGGTTCTGTCTAGGTTGGGGTATTTAAACTAACGGAAACAGAACACCCCTGCTTGGGAACCGATTTGGAAAGTGAATTGGACAAATATGTTATATGCATGCAATAAATGATTAGGTTTATTAAAGTGTTTAATAAACAAGAATTATTATTATCAAACTATCCAATATAAGAGGTATATTGAGTAAATTTAACAATCACATAGTTAAATTATTAGTCAAATTTACCAATGTCAATAAACCCTAGGTTTAAAACACTTAGTGGGAGGAAAATGGTGTATAGATATGTCAATTTTCTTTTATGTTTCTCCCTAAATAGTTCACATCGTGAAATCTATGCTCGGCCTTGAGGCACCTTTACTTGTGTCTCCCTATGGAAGGCATGTGCATGAAATTTTTACACAATCTCCATAAATGGATATGATTACTTTAGTTTTTGTTCAATCGATTTTTTCCTACGATTGGCTTATTGGGACGAAACTCTAGAGTCTAAAATGAAGGGTTACACTTGCAAGAAATTGTTAAGTAAGTTAATGGTTTATTAACCAAACAATGGTGACTAATCGTTATAGGGATAAGAGTTATTATAGTGTAATGGTTGGTTGAGATTGTCTCAATTCAATGAAGAGGTGACTAACCACCCTGCGGTGGCTTTTATCCTAACTCATTGAAGCATCATTTCAAAATTAGATGTCACATACGGTACATTAGAATTTTGCTAAATTTTGATTACTTTTAATTGGGAAATGTCTTAATAACTAATATAAATAATTTGTATGGGTTTAGCAATCTTCGAAAATGACTAGCGCTACATTAAACCTTCTAATTGTTGACAAATTAACCAGTGATAATTATACAACTTGGAAGAACAGAATTAACATTGTTCTTATTATCGATGACCTGTTGTTTGTCCTTGTTGAAGAATGTCCTCATGTACCTTAGAGCATCTTGAAATGTTCGAGATGCATATGAAATGTTGATCAGGGTAAACGAAAAGGCCCGAGCATACCTATTTGCCAACTTATCTGAAGTTTTAGCAAACAAGCATGAACCCATGGTCACGGCACGCGATATCATGGATTCACTGTGAGAAATGTTTGGCTAACCATCCACGCAACTCAGACATGATGCTTTGAAGTTCATTTTCAATGCACGTATGAAACAGGGTACCTCTGTTCGAGAACACATTCTCAACATGATGGTCCACTTTAACGTGACTGAAATAAATGGGTCTGTCATCATGAGGCCAATCAAATTAAATTTATTCTGAAAACTTTACCTGAGAGCTTTCTTTAGTTCCGTAGAAATGCTGTTAGGAAGAAACTTGACTACAACCTGACCACCCTTTTGAAGGAGCTGCAGACTTATCAATCCTTGATGAAAGTCAAGAAGCAGAAGGGAGAGGCAAACATTATCACTTCCTCAAAGAAGTTCTATAGAAGTTTGACCTCTGGAACTAAATCTGCACTTTCTTCTTTCAGTATCAGAAAGAGGAAGAAGAAGAAGGAAGGTTAGAGGAATAAAGCTAACCTTGTTGCGACCCAAAAGGGAAAGAAGGTTAAGGTTGCCAAAGGAACTTCTTCTATTGTAATCAAAAGGGACACTAAAAATGTAACTGCCCTAAATATTTAATGGAGAATAAGGAAGCAAAAAATGGTAAATATGATTTATTTTTATTCGAAACTTGTTTAATGAAGAATGATGATTCTACCTAAATAATCGATTTAGGCACCATTAATCATGTTTGTTCTTCTTTTCAGAGAATTAGTTCCTAGCAGCAGCTTAAGATTGGCGAGATAAGATGGGAGCTGGAACAAGGCATGTCGTCTCAGCAGTGGAAGTGGGAGGCGTCAAACATCTTATTCAGAAATCATATTTATTATTAGATTGTGTATATATGGTTCCAGATATGAAATGAGACCTTATTTTTGTTAAATCTTTGTTAGAACACATTTATTTTGTAAATTTTTTTGTAAATAAAATGTTTATTTGTAATAACTATATGAATATTTGTTCTATAGACCTAGAGAGTAATTTATATGTGCTAATACCGTTAACATCTAAAGCTCTTCTAAATACTGATATGTTTAAAACTGCAACAATTCAAAATAAAAACAATATTTCTTCTAAAGAAAATGCCAATCTTTGGCACTTTATATTAGGTCACATAAATCTCAATAGGATTGAGATTGTAGTTAAGAGAGGACTTCTAAGCGAGTTAAAAGAAGACTCATTGCCAGTATGTAAGTCTTACCTTGAAGGCAAAATGACTAAAAGATCTTTTTACTAGAAAAGGTCATAGAGCTACATAACCATTAGAACTTGTACATTCGGTTCTCTGTGGTCCTATGAATGTTAAGATAAGATGAGGGGTTTGAGTATTTCATCTCTTTTATAGATGATTATTCTAGATATGAATATTTATACTTAATGCAACACAAGTCCGAAACCCTTGAAAAGTTCAAGGAATACAAGGCGAAAGTTGAAAATTCATTATGTAAAAATCCAGGAAGAATATGGAATTGCATCCTAACTCTCAACACCTGGTATACCTCAGTAGAATGGTGTATCATTAAGGAGAAATAGAACCTTGTTGGACATAGTACAGTTTATGATGAGTTATACTCATCTACCTAATTTGTTTTGGGATTATGCAGTATAGACTACAGTTTACATTTTGAATTGTGTTCTTTCCAAAAGTGTTTCTAAAAACATTTGGAATTATGAAATGTTCGTAAATGTAACTTATGCCATTTTAGGTTTTGAGGTTGTCCAGCACACATGCTTGAGGAAAATCCTATGAAATTAGAACCTCCTTTAAAATTATGGTATTTGTAGGTTGTCCCTAGGAAAAGAGGGATGGTCACTTCTACGATCCTAAGGATAATAAAGTATTTGTGTCGAAAAATGCTGCATTTTTAGAAGACGATCACATAAGGGAGCATAAATCTCACAGTAAAATTGTGCTAAGTGAACTATATAACGAACTACTGAAACTTCAACAAGACTTGTTGAGGATGCTAGTACATCAACAAGAGTTGTTGATATAGGTTTATCTAGTCAAACACATCTACCTCAATTGTTGAGGGAGCTTCGGTGTAGTGAGAGAGTTGGGAACCCACCTATTCCTTATATGGGTTTATTAGAAACCCTAACCGTCATATTAGATGGCGACGTTGAGGATCCATTATCTTATAAATAGGCAATGAATAATGTGGACAAAGATGAATGGGTCAAAGCTATGGATCTCGAAATGAAGTCTATATATTTCAATTCAATCTCAGATCTTGTAGATTAACTTGATGGGGTCAAACTTATAGGTTGTAAATGGATCTACAAGAGAAAAAAGGGTACTGATGGTAAGGTACAAACCTTTAAGGCTAGACTGGTAGCAAAGGGTTATACCCAAGTTGAGGGAGTGGACTATGAAGAAACTTTCTCACTTTTTGCCATGTTAAAGTCTATCTAGATACTCCTGTCCATTGTCACATATTATGACTATAAGATTTGGCAAATGGACGTCAAGACTATCGTTCTGAATGGTAATCATGAGGAGACTATCTATATGCAACAACCAGAGTGATTCATCTCCCAAGGTCAAGAGCAAATTTTTTGCAAGCTTAATCGATCCATTTATGAATTGAAACAAGCTTCTCAATCTTGGAATATAAGGTTTGATATTGTGATTAAATCTTATGGCTTTGACCATAATGTTTATGAGCTTTGTATCTACAAGAAAATCATCAACGGTTCAGTAACTTTCTTATTGTATTACATGGATGATATCCTACTCATTGGGAATGATGTAGGTTTACCAATTGATGTTAAATAGTGGCTAGCAGCTCAATTCAAAATGAAATATTTGGGAGAGGTGCAGTTTGTTCTAGGGATCCAGATCTTCAAGGATCATAAGAACAAAACGCTAACCTTGTATCAGGTATCGTATATTGACAACATGCTTGTCAAATATTCGATGTAGAATTTAAAGAGAGGTTTATTACCTTTCGGAGATGGAATTGTATTGTCTAAGGAATAGCATCCTAAGACACCTCAAGAGGTTGAGAAACTGAGACGGATCCCATATGCATCGACAGTTGCCAGCCTAATGTATGCGATGTTATGTACTAGACCTTACATTTGCTATGTACTAGGGATAGTCAGTAGATATCAGTCTAATCCAGGATTAGATCACTCGACAACCATTAAAGCAATCCTCAAGTATCTTCGAAGAATGAGGGACTACATGTTTGTGTATAGGTCTAAGGATTTGATTCTTACAAGATACACTAACTCTGATTTCCAGACAAATGGAGATTCAAGAAAATCCACATCAGGATCAGTGTTCACTCTGAATGGGGGAGCTGTAGTCTGGAGAAGCACAAAGCAAGGTTGCATTGCTAACTCTACAACAAAGGCAGAGTATGTAGAAGCTTGTGAAACTGCCAAGGAGGTTGCATGGCTTAGGAAGTTTTTGACTGATCTAGAAGTTATTCCAGACAGGTTAAAGGCCATCACCCTTTATTGTGATAAAAGTGGTGTTGTGAAAAATTCCAGGGAGCCTAGAAGCCATAAATGTGGAAAGCACATAGAGCGCAAATATAATCTTATATGGGAAATTGTGCATCAAAGAGACGTCATCATCATGAAGATCGCTTCAAAGTACAACGTCGTTGATCCATTTACAAAGACTTTCACGACTAAATTATTTTAGGGTCACTTAGAGTGTCTATGTCTACAAAACATGCTTTATCTAGTTTAGAGCAAGTGGGAGGAATTATTAGGCATAGTGT
Source organism: Benincasa hispida (assembly GCF_027475165.1). Lineage (NCBI taxonomy): Eukaryota > Viridiplantae > Streptophyta > Magnoliopsida > Cucurbitales > Cucurbitaceae > Benincasa > Benincasa hispida. The sequence goes on from NC_143487.1 coordinate 25,046,957, forward strand.
ATGACCTAGTTGATTGTTTTGTGTACTATACTTCGTTTTTGTACTTTGTATTTGTACACCCACTAGCTTTAAGACAAGTGGGAGATTTTTGGGATTAATGCTCTAAATCTCGTGGTCTTGTAGTTTGTAAATTTTATTTATATAAACAAATTATTTATTTAATAAAATAAGTATTATTTTAATTGATATTTAGTTGCATCAACCCAAAAACCAATAAATTAAGATCCAAGGTTATTTGATAAAGCTTAAACATTTACGTGGAGACATATAGGTGCATCATAGTTAAATAATAACATGAATGGTCTATTGTAGATGGATAAGGTTGGGTATCTTATCCTGATGACACTATGAACTCACTTTGTAATTGTTACAATTGTTGTAAAGTGTTACAAATAACCTAATCTTGATCATTCATCTGGAGACATGTGAGTGGGGGTACCCTGTATGAAGATTTTTTATAAGACCAGACCACAAAATGAATTGTCTCTCTTTATAACACCGCTACTGAAAGAGATTACATTTCACCAAGATGACCATAAATAATTTGACCTTAATCCTGAGTGAATTGTGAACTACTGCATATAAAGGTTGTCCCTTGATCGGCATGGGTGAGAGTGGCTAGATTCATTGACTCAATATGCCTACCATTTTAAGGATTCGTCTAGTTGGGGAGTTAGGAACACAACTATACAAGAAGGAATTCACTCCTTCTTATTGTTAGAGTAAGTAAATAAATTTCTCCCTTAAGAACTGATTCCGGGTCTTGAACAATGTGGCACCACACTCTCTCCTAACCTGAAAGGTGTTCAGTTATAGTTGAACTATGACTAATTATTCATTAGAGGGATCAATGGTACTTAAGAAGTTAGATGTAACTACAATGGTAAAACGATAATTTTGACCCAACTGTACTTAGAGCAATTTGTGAAGGGTCAACGCACTGTTGATTGGTTATATTAAATGAACATAGAAATATATCTACAGTGCGAAAAGTGCAGCTGTTGGTCTTTAGTAGAGTGACCAACAGTTAATGAATGAAGATTTATTTTATTAAAGAGTTTAATTAGTTAATTTCTATCATTGGAGCTTCAATATGTAGGTTCATAATTTCCCCTTGTTCACTCAATAAGGATTAATTAGAATCAAATTAATTTTGGATTAATTCGTATTGTTCAAATTAATTAATGGAAATTAATTGTATGTGATGCAATTAATATAAATTATATGGTACATTTTAATACAAAGTTTAGATGAAAAAAATAAATATTTGAATATGATTCAACTATTAGTTATACAAATATGATTCATATAAAAAATATAAGTTAAAATTAATATGAAAATTATTCATATTAATACTTCAGGTTATATGAGAGAATATAAACTATTGGATATATTATATGTGAAACAATAATATATAGGTTATATATTATATGTGATATAATATATAGTTCAAGATCAATTATATTAAGGTAGTTAATATAATTAAATTTGAATTTAAATAATAAAATAACTCCTTTAGGAGTTATTTCACGTTAAATGAGGGAGTTTGAATAACTCTCTCATCTTTCATGTGGCCTATTACAATGGTGTTCAGGAAATTTTTCATTAATTCAATTTTTGTGTCAAACTAATTTTCACAGAAGATCTCTGCACTTCATCGCTTTCCCTCTACCAAACTCTCTCAAGATTATTCTCTCGCTTTTTCACCAATATTATACAAAGAAGCCCACCAAACTGTCCTTGATTCTTACCTTGAAAATAACAAGGTAACACTTATGGTAGTCTTCAAAGGTTGTTGTTATCTTCGATATCTTGTTGTTTTGCTAGCTTCATGGGAAGCGGATGAGATCCATTTGTAGTCTCATCAGAGAGAATATATAAAGTATCGGTTCTTCAATGGTATGCATTCCATTTCCCTTTTCTCTGAAATTATTATGTAGAAAGCATGCTTTATAAAAATGTGTTTATTTATTGTTTTCGTCTCCTCTGTTTTATATGTTCCATAAAATAAATTTCTAAGACATGAATGCGTTCACACGCTTTGGTTGTGGGAATTTCAGTCCCTTCATCCTGAGCGTTACAGGCCGTTCAAGGCTAATTTGAGGCAATTAGAAGCTAATTAGAGAAACCATGCTTCAAAAGAGTATAAATGAAAAAAATACCCTTGATGGTCTAGTGCCACAATGCCATGCTCGGTGCTGTAAGGTAGTAATTGCACAAGGTGAGAGTGCCACAGTGCTCCAAATTCTAATAGATATGTGCACGTGAAGTAGCACCGCAACACCAACTCAGCGTTACAGCACTATGCTCTAAGTAGAGGGTCGTTAAGGGCCCAGTGTTACAGCGTTCAACAATTCTATTTAAATCTCTCTTCGTTTTTAGGTCATTCTTTTTATCACCCAATCAACTTTCAGACAATTTTCTTCCCCTTTTCTCTCTTTCGTTTGTACTTTTTTTTCATTTTTCTCATGCAATCGATCGAGCCGATGCCAGATTTTAGCTTCTCCATCAACATGAGAAGTTAAGATCTATGGGTTCTCTAGTTTGGGAGATTTTGGAGGAACCCTTTTTATTTTTTAGGAGTATTTTGATAATATGTTATAGATTTCTTGTTTATGGATTTCTCTGAAATTAGTGATTGTGAATGAAATTTTCTTGTTCTTGATTGCTAACCAATGCTTGATTGTGCAATTACACATTTTAGGTTAGAGACACTTGTGATTTGTGGTCGACGACAAAAAAAATTATTCTATTAACCTAGGGGAATCATATTGAATGTTTAATTAGCTAATTGTAAATTAAATATCCATCCTAGCATAATTCCTAAAACTTAATGCAATTAGTTCAAGTGTTTAGAACAAATTATTCTACTAATATTGGTTAATTAGATATTTATGATGGCTAGTTAGGTTTCTAATCAATTTGGCTAGGCATAGGTAAAGAGTTATAAATCAAGCCTTAGGAACTCGATGATCAAAATTATATTGGGTAATTTAATTCCTCTAAGCTATAACATTTCGGTTGATTTCACTTCTATCGTTTACTTTCCTTGCACTTTGTTTTCCTGCATTTCGAATCTTTGATTGGTAGGAAGCTCCCCTCTAATTTACGATTTAACTGAAAATGAGCTTTGAGGAACAAATCTTTGCGCTTCGCTACAGATTTATCCAGACTTGCCACTTATACTACTCAGTAGTAAAGGTAGTTAGTTCAGTATTATAAATGTTATTTGATTGGTAGGAAGCCCCGACAACCTTTCTGTCTATCAAAAAATATCTTATCAAAGTAATTAACGTTGTGAAAAGGAGGAGAAAATACTAATTACAACTCATCAAATTCAAACATGATTTATCAAAAATACAAACAAGTAAACTAATTTATCAAACACAAATTGGTGACTACATAATAACATCTAATAGAACAAACTCAACAAATTTATATTTTGCACAAGCAAGATGCACGAAAAAGCAATAAGTTACCAATCCAACAACTAACATTATCTAAGAAAGGTGAAAACAAAAAACTAATTATAACTCCTCACATTCTGACATGATTTATTAAACACACAAACAAGTAAACAAATTTATCAAACACAAATGATTTAATAATAACACTTAACAGGAAAAAGTCGATAAGTTATACTTTAAACAAGGAAGATGCCCTATAAACAACAACTTATCAACCCAAGCAACTAACATTGTGAAAATGAAGAGAAATCATAACTCCACACATTCTAACATGACTTATCAAACACACAAACTAAAGGGATTGAATCCCACGACATAAGCGATTAATTGCATGTGTTTGTTATTTAAGTTTTGAATTTGTAGAAATACAAAGAAGGATAAGCATATAATTTTAACTAATCATACAAATATAGGGAAAAGTTAATATATATCCCTGAAGACCATCTTCAAGAAATCTCTTCTCTACACGAAATTTCCATGAACAACAACATTTTTACTTGCACAAAGTCCCACGAATAGGACGATGAATACTGGCTACCTTGCTATTCTCAAGCAAGGATGGAGATTATGAGATCCAATAACTTTTTTGGAATCAAGAAAATGGAAAGAAGAAAAAAATACAAAGATATTTTTTTCCTCCATGTTCTTGAGAGAGAGAGAGAGATTTTAAGAGAGAAAAAACTATTCTTTACGATACGTAAAAAAAAAAAAAAAAAATATTAAACTTCTCTCATGAATCTATATTAAAGAGAGAGGAGGAAGGGAGTGACAATAACTCCCCACATTCGTTTAGGTGTCAGATGCTAGTGGTTGGTTCTCTATTACTAGTGCTTGGGAGAGTATACGTCCTCGTCGTCATAGGGTGTCTTGGGCTGGTATTTTGTGGGTGGGGGGTGGTATTCCGCGTCACTCATTCTGTGCGTGATTAACAGTGAGAGACATGTTAGGTATGTGGGATTGGTTGAGGAGTTGGGGTGTGTTGTCAAAGGGAGGTGTCTTCTGTGAGGGGGAGGTGTGGAGTCGTAGGATCATTTATTTTTTTAGTGTGGGTTTGGGAGAGAGGTGTGGTCTAGTGTATTGCGTCAGTTGGGTTTGACGCATCGGATGGCTGGTTGGGATGTAGAGTTAAGTTGGTTGTGCCAAGTGGGGTCGGGTAAGGGGGTGCGTAGTAAGTTGTTCCATGTTTTCTAGTGTGTAACCATATACTACATCTGGCAGGAGGGTAATCGGCGGCTGCATGAAGGTCGATTGAGGTCGGTGTCTGCTCTGGTTCACCTTATGGTCTCTACGGTTCGTGCTCGTGCTACTTCCTGACGGGTTGACCTTCTTAGTCTTATCTAGTGTGTGTACAGATTTTTTTTTTTTTTTCCCTTTTGAACTTCACATTGTTCTCTGTTTTACTGTAGCCACTAGTTTATAGGGTTTTGGATTTTTCTCTCTGCCTATCCTCCTAGTGGTTTGCGAGTTTACCTCTATGTGATGGTTTTGTTCTGTTCTTATCTTGTTGGTTTTATTTTGATTTTGATGCCCTGTCTTTGCTTCTGCTTTGTTCTTTTTTTGTCTTGATCCTGGGCTGTGGGATCCTCCTTGTTGTTCTATAATAATATCACCTATTCTAAAAAAAAAATAACTCCCCACACATGATAAAAAAAATAGCTTCCTTGTAATGGGGAATTGACTTTATTAGTTAATTATTTTAAATTAAATCATATTTAATGTAATATAATTAAATAATTAATTAAATATTAATTAATTAATACAAATTAAATATCATTTATTAATTAATTATGCATTTGAATCATATTAAAATGCATATCTCTCTCATAACTTATAGTTTAAATATGAATCTCATTCATATTAATTTTTACTTATAGTTTTTATATGAATTTTAATCATATAATTAGATTCATATAATTAATATTTGAATCTTGTTCAAATATATAACTCTCTTATATTCTATAGTTTAATTTTAATCTCATTCAAAATTAACTTTATATCATAATGTATCCATATACATTATATTAATAGTGTCTAATACAATTAATTTACATTCCCTTATTTAATTTGAACAATTCAAATTATTTCAAAACTAATTGATCATTGTTTTATCCTTAGTGAGCTAGCAAGGGGATCCAATAGATGTACAAATTAAAAACTCCAAAGGTATGAGATTAAATTAAGGGTATTTTAAAAAATAGAAAAATAAGGAAAACTATTTACACAAAATAACAATATTTAATTATTTTAAACTTCTATCAATTCCTATCAGTTTCTATCATTGATAGGCATTGATAGATTCTATATGCCTCTATCAATGATAGAATTCTATCAGTTTCTACCACTAATAGATGCTGATAAAAGTCTATCAGTATCTATTAGTATTTTTTTTTTGTGCTATTTCTATAAATAGTTGATATTTTTTCTATATGTGAAAATTTCTAATTAAATTCATTAAACTCTTTAATTAAATTAATCGACTATGGATCACTCTACTAAAAACCCACAATTGCACTCTTCACTCTATAGAATATTTATGTGTCAATGGATATAATCATTATCAATAAGTCAACTCTTCACGAACTGCTAGTAATTACAGTTGGATCAAATTACCATTTTAACCCTATAATTATCTTTTACTCCTTAAGTATTATCGATCCTCTAATGAACAACCTGATTATGGTCCTACCATAAACAAATCTCTCTCAAGTCAAATGAGAGGGAGAGGTCCCATTGATCAAGACTCGATGTCACCATTTTAAGGGAGCAATTCATCTACTTACACTAAAAATGGAAATGAGTGAATTTCATCTTATATAGTTGTGTTCTCAATTTCCTAGTTGACTAATCTCAAAATTGTAGGCTTATTGAGTCCACAATTCGGGCCGCTCTCATGCATACAAGTCAAAGAATTATCATAACAAACAGGAGTTCATAACTCACTCTAGATCGAGGTCGAGTTATCTATGGTCATCCTATAAAATGTTAATTAACGATGTTACAAAGAGAGATTTATCATTTCACGATTTGGTCTTATACAAACTTTTTATATGGAATATCCCCATTTCCATGTCTCTACATGAACAATTTAGATCAAAACCCTTGTAGTTACAACTCTTGTAACATTTACAAAGTGGATTGTATCGGTAGTGTCACCAAAATAAAGCCCTCAACCTTATCCATATACTACAAACTATTTAGGTTATTACTTGTATATAATCCACTTGTATGTCTACCACATATTGTTCAAGTTACATAAAATAACCTTTGATCTTAGTTTATTGGATTGATTTACACAAGTCTGATGGTTAAATAATATCTCTTATTTTATTAAATAAACGAATTTTGTTTATACATTACAAACAATGAAATTTATGGCATAATCCCCAACACAAATAAGGTAAACAAATTTATCAAATACAAATTAACAACCAAACAATAAAACTCAACAAGTTTATGTTTTTTGCACAAGCAAGGTGCACCATAAACCATAAGTTATCAATCCAAGTAATTATCGCTATTCAAGGAAGAGAAGATACTAATTATAACTCCTCACAATCTATCAAATACAAACAATTTAACAATAACACCTAATAGAGCAAACACAACAAATGTATGTTTTGAACAAGCAAGAATTACCATAAATAATAACTTATCAATCAAAGCAACTAAGGTTATCAAAAGAAGAGAAAATAATGATAACAACTCCATATATTCTAATATGATTTATCTAACACACAAACAATTTAACAATTTATCAATACAACTAATCTATGACTATCAAAATTGAAGAATAATCCTAATATTCAACACTTAATCTAATCTCACACTTTTAAACTAGAGTTTCATAAAGAATATGTTATAAATAATACCTTTTTTGCCATTAGATTGTTTTTGGACTTAATTGAATCTAGACTTAAATACTATGATTCAATTGAATCTAACCAGCCTATTCAATCTAATTGTCGTGACAAAGACACGTGACATGCATTATCAGAATCTATCGATTTGTTTTCTTCAATTGTAATCTGAAACACATGTCAACTTATGAATAGTCCTAAAATTAATAATTTATAATTTTGTCATTAATTTAAGAAATTATGTGGTAATTTGCGATCGATCTAAAATTTTCCATTCAACAAGCATGTTCTTTATTTTTTGAAAAAATATAAGACATGTTATTATTCCAGGTTTAAAATGAGGATGTAGATAGAAATTTAATATTATGTTGTTTATTTGTGCTTATGTTTAAGGCCTATGAAATTATAATCCAAAATATTCTTATGTAACGCACATGAGCTAGCTAGTGAGATGTAGTTAATTAGTCTAAAGCAAAATTGTTGGGCAAGCAGTGGAGAATTAATCATAAATACAAGTTTATCTCCCTCATCAAATTCAAGCTAGAAACACGTTTAATAAATTGAATTATTCAAAGATTATTCGTCTATCGTTACACTTGTTTATAAAGTAAAATTACGAAAAGCGTGTTTACATTGGAGGGTTTTATCCAATCATTTTTAACAAAATAACGGCAAAGACTCAAGTCAATGTCTATTTTATTCAAAGAAACATTATTATAATTAAGTATAACAAATCCGTTCAAAAGTGTTTTGATAATATTTGACCTTTGTCAAAACTTTCTCTTTCTCATTAATTACAAACGTAGGCCTTTTTCTAAATGATTAAGCTGCATACTTTTCCTTTTCATTGCATAATAAAAATAAAATATAAATAAATTTTCAATCCTATTTTCGATCCTAAACTTTTAAAAGCATCTATTATAATTCTTAAAACTTTTAAAAAGTATTTACTTTGCTCTTGCTATTAAAATTCTATTAAATACTTAAATAAAATAATAAGATGACTTGTATTTTTAAATGATTATGTTGCTAAATAAGTTAGTCACGTTAAAAAAAAAAAATCTAGGTTTCACTTTTAAATTAAGTGATAAAACGATTTTCTATAGGAGAACTCAAAAGTTATATTGCTTTTAAGATTTTGGTCATTTAGTATTTTGGCACGTTGGTTGTTAACATTTTACTTCACCTTCATTTTGCTAACACATGCTAGATGTAATTTCATCGAAGAGTTAATAAAATCTTAATAGTAGAGACCAAAATAGACATTTTTTGAAAGTTCAAGGACTAAAATGGTCATTTTTAAAAGTTTTAGGATCAAAATAGAATAAGATTCAAAATTCGAGGACCAAAATAGGATTTAAATATTTTTCTTTTCTAAATACAGAAGCTTCTTTATTATTTATAATAATATACTTTTATCTTTCTTTTTTTCTCTCCTATAATACATACTTGATGTAAGCTCAGTTGATTTTACCTAATTTTTAATTATAAATGACTGAGAATATAAATAATTCTTTTGAATATATATCACATTTTAGTTGGACATAGACTTTAACGAAACTTTAGAAATGATGTGTCCACCACTTTCAAGACGTGAATAATAATGAGTTCTACCAATTTTCCAAATCTTTTTTTCTAGTTTACCTTTTCTGAAATATTTTTATCCAGCAATTTTTATATTCGTCCAAAAAAAATTTACTTAAAAAGTAATGGATATGTTTATTACAGTTTCAGCGGATCATCTTATGTGAACAATTGTAACTTCGTGACTTGAAATGTTTGAAGTATTTGACAAAAAAAATAAGAATAGAAAAAAAAATCTATTTAAGTTTTTTATATATAAATTTTTTATTAACTGATCTTTTTAAAAAGAGATAAAAGTTATCGTGTTAAAGTAATCTGCGGAGTTAAATGAGAGATATTAATTAATGAAGAGTTTAAATTATAGAGATGGATTATGTCATATTGGTTAAAAGCTAAAAAGTTGGTAAGTGAAAAGGGCAATGATTAGTGTTATTTCTTTTACACACATATCTTGACTCTCATTTGTCACTAGATTGCTATGTAATCATAGTTCTAACCTCTTAGGTTAAATGGATCATGGATAGTTTGTTGGATATTATTTTAGTCCCAATTTTGATGTCAAAGAGACTTTGTTATATAGGTCTGTTATTTAAAGATCTCTAAAGTATTCTTCATTTTGTGGTTGTGCAATTTGCTTCTGATATAGATTTTGATCGAATCACTATAAACATGGTATCAATCTATCTATTATTTTCTTTTGCTTTATTGCTCTGTTTTTTTGTGTTCAATTTGCTTTCATTCTATTTCTTTTTCATCAATTCAAATGCATTGAATATACTATAGTGGATAGTAAACATAAAATTAATCCAATATTTTTAGAAGATCATGAGTGAAAGTTTATTTGGTTTGTTTAGGGTGCCAAGATAGATATAGTGCATACAACACTCAAGTTTTTTCAAGTGAGAATAAGTAAGAAGTGGTGGAAACTGTGTCGATAGAGAAAAGAAAGAAATGTTAAAAGGTTAAAATTACTAATCAACGTAAATATTTAAATCATGATTTACAATAAATTTAATTAATTCTTCAACAATTTCTAATATTTGTAGGATTAAAAATGGGTAGAAAATGTAAACGATAGAAACCATATTAATTAGAAAAAATGACATTATGGAAATTAAAACCCATGACACTGTTTTAATATATCAAATCACCAATCGGTCAAATTTTTGTATGTAAAAGTGAGATTAGAGAAAAAGGTTGGAATGCATTTAATTAGAGAAAATGACATTATGGAATGCTTTTTCTTCTGTTACCTAATTCTTTATCATATTTTAAAGTTTATATTTGAACTCTTGGCAAATTTTTAAAAGAACAGTTGCAGAACTGTTAAAAAAAATGGAAAAATTATATATATAGCAGTGATTATATTTTCATTAGGAGAAATAGTAAACTCTAGAATTCTTTTGAAATATAGAAAATTACGTGATACACATGTGGGTCGATTTTTCGTTAATCTTAAAATATCCTCACCAACTTTTTTAATTCTAATGTAATTAATTCCACATCTTTCTTGACTACGTTATAATTAACTTATCAAATTTATGATGGAGATTCAATTGACAAGTAAGTATCTTTCCATGAGAAAAAGTTGACATAAATTTCATGATTTGATAATAATTGAAATATGTATGTTAATGATATTCTATCTTCAATAAATTGTTTTGAATTTTTTTAAATTTTTTCCTAAATTGACTTTTTCTGTTTATATTATATTTTTCCTTAGTTCTAACTAAATCACATGTTTTTAAATTGGGTCTATGATTATCTTATTTTGAATTTTCAAATCTTATATTATATTAATTTTTCTAACTAACTTTTTATATTTAGATTAGATTTTCTGTTAATCATAACTAAATCATATCTTTCTTGAATTATTTTTATGATTATCTTTGCTATAATTTTGTTTTAAGAGTGAAATATTAAAAAACATAGAAATTTCATAATGCCCTCATCTTGATTTTCAGTCACACCATAATTATTTCTCCCCTTTGAGTATGAATCCTATTTTTATTCTAAATTATCTCCCTACACTTTTTAAATTTTAAATATTGGAATAATTTTTTTTTTCAAATCTCATATTTGATCTTATCTTCAATTCCAAATTTTATTTTATCTAATTTTTCAATTTTCATCTTTCTTTCAAGTCGGAGGCTTGACTCAATCGATTATCGATCAAGAGTCAAGTCACAATGTCTCTTCTTTTCAAAGTGATTCCTATAAAGTCATTGCTGAAAGATAGGCCAAGCATATGGAGATCAAGAAAGGATGTACCATCATCGAATATTATTTGTTTCTCTTTTGTTCATATCATCGTTGGTTAATAACTTCAATTAATGATTTTTAATTGAGATTTTCATACTTCAATCTAAATTGGTTTCTTTCTTCATTAATTTAATTATTTAGTATAGAATCAGGGGTGAATGGGGTTTCTTAAAATTAATTAAAACTTTTTCATTAATTAGCCCCAATTAAGCAACTTGTTAAACTTTTTTTTTCTAGAAAGTAATTTAAACAATAAATTTAATCCAAACTAATCAACAAATTAACACTTTTAAGCTATTTGATTCGAATAATAAGATTGGTAAAACATATACAAATTAAAAAACTACCAATCAAAGTAAACAAATATGAACAATAAATTTCAAGAACAAATATTGCAATTAATTTCATATAATAAACTATAATAACACAATAATTACAAAATTAAAATAGTATAGGATAGAGAAATTAACACCAAGATTTTTATAGTGGTTTGGCAGGGCTACATCCACTTCCCAAGCTCCTCTTGGGTATGCGAATAGAAATCAACTAAACTCAATAGTTTGATGGATAACAATCAAACCGTTACAACCACTCTCTTTGGGATCAAGAGCAACCCTTACAAAAGTTTGGAAATGTTAAAGAAAACTCATACAACTTTCTTAATAGAGTGGATTTAAAATACAACTTTCTTAATAGAGTGGATTTAAAATATTAAGTTCATAACAAACCAGTCCCCGTCACATAACATATCTCTCCAAGAATAAGATGAAAAGAAGAAAACTGAAACTTGGAGAAAGCAAGAATGGAGACTTTATACTTTAGAGGATTGAAAATAAGGAACATTGTTGTTAAAAATTAAAAAAAAAAATCAAGTGTTTAAAAAGAGAAGGAAAATGGTGAAAACCATATTAAATTAGACCATCGTATTTTTTTAAAATTCAAATCAAAGATTGAGATTAAAAGTAAATAAAATAATATAAAATAATCTTTTTTTTCAATAAAACAACCTCCAACAGTCACTGCCGCAAGAAAAAGTAAAATAGTTTTTTTTTCCTTTACCAATTGACGTTAGACACAATGAATTTATTTCTTTTCAACTTAAAACCAAAACAAAGTCCAAAATCTGTTTCTAGCTTGTTTCAGCTACATCTTTTCGGTTAAATTTTGATTTGAGTGATTCAAATTTTCTTGAAATCCTTATTTCGAGTTATACGCCATGGATACTTCAAAATACTTAAATTATTAATAAATAAAAATAGATTTGTTATCATCAAAATATTAATTAATTAATTGATTAAAATTAATTAATTTGAAATTAAAGGCAAAAAAACCAACATTCTCACCATTTTTTATAATGTCAAACAACTCAAAAAAAAATGAAATCCAATGTGGTGTGTAATATGAAATATATACTTGAGCACAATCAATACACATTCATAATTTCAATAAACTTGAAAACAATGACTATATTCAATAATAACATGATTTCATTTTTTTATTATCTCTCCCCCTTTTGGAATCAATAAAAAAAAGTAGGTAAGAAATAAACAAAAACATGAAAGTGCTAAAAAGTATGAACACATAATTTTACATATTTCTTCTCCTATCAACATGCCTTCTAAGAATAAGCAACATTGTAAATTTAAGAAGCATTATAAGAAATTTTAAGATCAATTTCACAAATTTCTTCCCCTTTTGAAATTAATTGAACACTCCTCTTAATAAGGGATAAAAAGACGTTTAGCACAACTTGAGGGTAGAAACATTAAATAAAATTTTAAAATATATTTTTACTCCAAAGTTTACTCTTCCTAAAAAAGATAAAAAAGAAAAAATAAGCATTAGAGAGACTCACAACAAACATGGGAATCAATTTCATTCAAACATGAAATTCATTGATAAAAAGTGTATAACTCCCCCTAAAAACAAGCATTCCGTTTCTAATTAAAAAAAATATCAAATATTATGAAATAAATATCAATTGTTAAAAAAAATGATAGTCGATAATAGCAAAGTCAAATTAGCAAATCAATATAAGCATGGTATCAACATATCCAATTTTGAGCAAACATGCTAACGGGGATCAAGAAAATAAATCAAACCTATAAATACTCCCCCTATGAAAATGAATTAAACCATTCCAAACAACATTGTAATATCACATTCTCTTCAACATAGTGAAGGAATGGTGAAGTTTCATATAGCGATGATCGTTCCCAATTCTAATCTTTACACGAAATTAAAATTTACAAAACCAAATTATACATTAACACAAAATTTTACAGCACGCGTTGAAGGATTAGAGGAAGAAAAAGGATTAGAGAAGATTTACCATTGAAGGACTGATGCCTTCACGAATTTCTTCCTCTCTTGTCACGAATAATCACGAACAACCAATCTTCCAAAACTTACAATAATTCAAAAAGAACCACCACAAGTGATTACTTTGTATTCTCTGTAGGGGCTGATAATCACAGGAGATGTGAGTTTTGTGATCTTTTTATTTTTTTTTGGGAAAATGGACAAAGGTTAGAGTGGAGGTTTTCCTTTTGCAAGGAGATATGTAAAAACCAATACACATAGACCTTCTCTTTGAAGAAGAAGATCTCATCCCCGTAACCGCCCACCACATGTCTAAAAAATGGAGAGAAGAAGGGGAGGAAAGTTATTTTTAATAACTCCCTCCTTTTATTTTGAATTTAATTTAAAATAAAAATAAATTTAAATTTAAATACAAATATAATAACTAAATAATTATATAACTATACGTTATATCAGAATATAACAAATAAGCTATTGTTTTTATATTGTATCAAATACAATATAGCCTATAATTTTTATTTCTCTCAATAATATATGATCTTTTTAATATAAATCACATTTATACTAAATTTAAATATACGAATCTCATCCATATAATTAATATTTGAATCATATTCAAATATTTAATTCCTCTCAAAATAAACTTTATATTGTAATGTATCAAATACATTATATTAATTCTATCATATATAATTAATTTCCTCAATTAATTTGAACAAGTCAAATTAATCTAAAATTGATTCTCAATATTCCCTGTTAAGCTATAGAGGGGACCTTGTGGACCTGTAAATGGAAACTCCAATGATAATTGAATAATTAATTAAACTCCTTTAATTAAATTATTCAACATCCATTAATTATTGGTCATTTCGCAGTACAAATATATTTCTATGTCTATTGGATATAACCAATCAACGACGCGATAACCTTCACAAATTGCTCGTAAGTACAACTTGGTCAAAATTACCGTTTTGCCCCTATAGTTACATCTAATTCCTTAAATATCACTCATCCCTCTAAGAAACAATAAGTCATAGTCCAACTATGATCAAACTCCTCTCAGCCCAAGAGAGGATGTGGAGTCATATTGTTCAAGCCCTGGAATCAATTCTTAAGGGAGTAATTTATCTACCTACCAGACGTTAGGGAAGGAGTGAATTTTGTCTTGTATAGTTGTGTTCCAAACTCCCTAATAAGATGAATCCCAAAATGATAGGCTTATTAAGTTGGCAATATGGCCACTCTCACTCATACAAATCAAAGGACCACCTCATAGATAGGAGATCACAACTCATTCAGGATCTAGATCATGTCATCTATGGTCATCCTGGTGAAATGTAAATCTCTATTGTTAACGATGCTATTTAAGGAGACTAGTGGTTTCATGGTCCGGTCTTATACAAACTCCTTTGTATAGAATATCCCTGCTCACATGTCTCCACATGAGTGATTATGATTAGATCATTTGTAGCACTTTACAACAATTGTAATATCTACAAAGCGGGTCATATTTGTAGTGTCAACAAGATAAGATACCCAGCCTTATCCATCTACTACCGACCATTTAGGTTATCATATAAACATGATCTACCTATATGTCTTTACATACATGTTTAAACTACAGAAAATAACCTTGGAGGTTGGTTCATTAGTTTGTAGGTTAATGCTACTAAATATTGAATAAAACATCTCATATTTTATTAAATAAATATAATTGTTTGTACATTATAATTACAACAATTACAAACTACATGACCCACGAGATTTAGGACATCAACCCCAACACAAAAGACATATAATATGCTCATAATTAATTTTCATTCAACAAAGTAAGTCATAGAATATGCATAACTCATACTAAAAAGGAATTTGATAAACTCTAATCACATCCACAAGATAAATGACACATTCCAAACTCAATATCCTTTTGCTCAAAATTTTTCAAGAAAACACAAAGAAAGAGCAAAATCTATCTAGCCAAAAAACCATATAATAAGCAAAATAGATATATATTCAATAACTTCTCATGACATTAAATCTAAATTTTAAAAAAACATTCAAGAGAATTAAATTTCATAAAGATACTAGAAAAATAATTATCTCAATAATAAAAAATATAAAAGTTACCAAAAAAGTTAATTTCCTTTGTTAGATTCAAGCAAGCCATAAAAATTGTTCCAAATGAATTAATTCCTCATTGAAAGTCCAAACAACAATTGCTTCTTGAATCATGCCTACAATGAAAGCTCATCCAAAAAATTTTGGTACCCATTTCTTGGCTCCTTCATGATTAGTAAGCAAAGATTTTGGAACCCATTTCAAATTAACTCCAAAATTACTAGCATTTATTTTTGACAAATGACAAGTATTGAATATATGACCAATTTTGCAACAACAATAACATATAACATTGGGCAAAAATTTACTTCTAACTAATTTACTTTTCACAATCTTTTTATCAAATAAATTATTTCTTAGAGTATTTTTCAATTCAAAACAATTTGGTCTTATATGACCTTTAACTCAATAATAATAACATGTAGGCACAAATTTTGGTTTTTCATGTAAATTTCTAATATTTCTATGATTAGGCAAAAAATTAACGTTATGCATGCAATTAGTTTTGGCATGTGAATGATGAGATACAAACTTTGATTTTTCAAATTTAGATTTAACCTTTTCATACTTATTAACAAATTTCATATTATGAACACATTTTGATCTAGCATGAAGTTGTTTATGTATAGAATTTGATTTTCCATGAATGTTTCTACATTTTTCATGCTTTGACACTAATTTAGATTCAACATTAAGAACATTAAATAAACAATCTTGAGATATACTAGGGGTGGCTTTAACAAAAGTAGTACTCTTAGAAGTAGATGAACAATTTTGCTTTACATAACCTAATCCCTTTTTGTTGTTACGAGATTTACCAATGTCATTAATCTTATCCAAATTTTATGTGCCAATAATCAATTTTTTAATAGACTCTTTTGCAAGTTCATGTCCTTTAGTAGTAAGCAATTCTTTCTCTTTAAGTATTTGAAAAAGATTGTTTTTTCTCATCAACATCATATTCAATAAATTTAATTTTATCAACAAGAGCAAAATTATCTTTTTCTAGAGAAGTATTACTAGTTTCAAACTCATTACTTCTATTCTTCAACTAGCAATTTAATCATTTAATTTCAAAGAGAATGATTCAATTTTGTCATTTTTATTCCTCAAATCATTCAAATCAATTTTCATTTCACATGATAAGAATTTGAGTTCATCATTCTCTTTTTTCAATCAATTTAATTCTATCATTGAATGCACATTTCTCATCATCATAAAATGTATCATGATGCAAAATATCAGTAGCTCTATTTTTCAAATGTGCATTTTCATCTATCAAAGTTTTATTCTCAACAATCAAGATCTTATACTTCTTTGATAATTTCAAAGAGCTAACTTTTTAAAGATCATATTGCATGCTTTCAAATACATAATATTTATCATAAGTTGGGGATTTTTGAATTACCTCATCTTTGTCAATTTCAACTCCGAAATCATTATTCGAATGAGCCATTATGCACAAGGTGGATCCATCATATTTTTCTTTTTCCACTTCATGGATTTTTCCTTCATTTTGAGAATCATAATTCTCCTTCATATTAAATAAATTATTAACATACAAGGAGAATTTTCTATGATATAAATATTGTCAAGAAAATTCAACATATTATATTCATAATCAAATTGTGCAATTTTATTATCCAAAGCCCCCCAACACACACAAAATATTCAGAACTACATCACCAATCACAATCAATTGATGAAATCACTACACACAAGTTAAAACTAATTTGACTCATATGAACATAAGTTGAACTAATGCAGTTACCTTACTAAAAGAAGAACTTCCTCCCATCCCTTTAACATAAGTTGAACCAATCAATTGTGAATACGTTTCTTTTTTACTTCGAGGTGGTTTTGGTCCAAACCTCATCCCTTTTGGTTCGAGAGTTGCTTTGCTAGTTGGTACTGATCGAAGAGTGTTCGAGACTTGTTCGACGCATTCGTGAACGAATTAGTTCGAGGGATTAACTTGAAGAATAGTTCTTCAAAGGTATAGTCTCTCAACCCTTGTTTTTATTTCAAAAACATGTTGTAATTTATAACTTATGCATAATCTGTTCTTGTTAACTGTAAATGTTTGCGTTCAATCAAAATGAGATGTGGATGATCTGCTTCCATTCAAAGGTTCTCTATCAAAAGAGTTCCTTCAAACTCTACCACCTACTATATCAGCTCAAGAAAGAGAAGACATGGAGCTTATAGCATATGGAACTCTGGTTTTTAATCTCAATGATAACATCTTAAGACAAGTGATTGATCAAGACACAACTTACAAGATGTGGGTCAAGTTGGAATGTCTTTTTGCAACCAAGGATCTCCCCAATAAGATGTATCTAAGGGAGAAGTTCTTCACGTTCAAGATGGATTCTACCAAGTCTCTTTCAGATAATTTGGATGAGTTCAAGAGGATAGTTTCTAAGTTCAAGAGTCTTGGTGAGAAAATTGGCGATGAGAATGAGGCCTTTGTGTTATTAAACTCTCTACTCGAAGCCTATAAGGAGGTGAAGAATGTCTTGAAATATTGCAGAGAGTCATTACTACCGTGCCATCATTTCAGCATTAAGAACTAGAGAGTTAGAGCTTCAAATAATAAAAAAGGAGCAGGCTAGTGCAGAGAGGTTGTTTGTCAAGGGGAAGAACAAGCAGAATCAGTCTAAGGGGAATAAAAATTAGTCAGGTGAAGAGCAAAAACCTAAGACCAAGCTGAGATGCAACTACTGCAAGAAGAAAGGTCATTTGATGAGATATTGCTACAACTTGAAACAGAAAAATCAGGAAAAGGAGAAGGATCAAAAGGGAAAACAACTAGAAGCTTCAGTGGTTGAAGATTCCTATTTTTATTCTGATGCCTTAGCCTCCACTAGAAACCAAACCAACCAAATCAGTCCTCTTAGGAAGCATGATTGGGTACTTGACTTCGGTTGTACCTATCATATGACACCTTTCAAATCTTGGTTTAATACTTACAATGATGTAAATGAAGAATTTGTGTACATGGGAAACAATAAAGCCTACAAGATCAAAGGGGTTGATTTAGTATCCTTGAAGTTAAAGGACGGATCAATCAAGCTTTAAGATATGTGAAACATGTACCTTTGCTCAAGAGAAACTTGATATCTCTGGGTATGCTAGACTTCATTGGGTACAAATGTAGAGGAAAAGGTGGAGTTCTTCAAGTGATCAAGGATTCTAAGGTTGTGTTGGTTGGTGAAAAGATCAATGAACTTTATATTGTGAGAGGAATAGAGATGATGACAAGTGCCTACATGGTTTCAATAGCAAGCTTAAAAGAGGCTGACTTGTGGCACAAAAGACTATCCCATATTAGTGAAAGAGGGATGCAAGCACTATCCAAGCAAGGTATACTGCCTAAAGGTATTAGTGAGCCTCTTTCCTTTTGTGAATACTGCATTCTAGGTAAAGCAACCTGACAAAGTATCACAAAATCTTAGCATGCCACAAAAGACACATTGGATTATGTCCATTCTGACCTATAGGGACCATCTTCTACACCAAGCCTTAATGGCTCAAGATATTTTCTAACCTTTATAGATGATTTTTCTAGGAAGAGTTGGGTATACTTTCTTAAAACTAAAGACCAAATTTTTAGGAAGTTTAAGGAATGGAAAGCCATGATAGAAAATCAAACATCTAAAAGGTTAAAATACTTTAGAACCGATAATGGATTTGAGTCCTGCAATGAATAATTTGACAAATTTTGTAGTGAGAATAGTATAACAAGGCATAGAATAGTGAGGTATACATCTCAACAAAATGAGGTTGTTGAGAAGTAAAATAGAACCATAATGGAAAGGATTAGGTGTTTACTCTCTAATACTATCTTAGGAAAAAATTATCGGGCAGAAGCTGCAGCCTATACAGTATATACCTTGAATAAGTGCTCTTACACATCTTTAAAGTTGCTTACCCCTGAGAAAAAGTGGACTAATCATTCTCCTAACCTAGATAACCTCAAGATCTTTGGATATGTAGGGTTTGTACACCAAAATAAAGGAAAGTTAAAGGTCAAAGCAAGCAAGTGCATGTTTGTAGGCTTTATAGAGGGTGTCAAGGGGTTTAAAATGTGGCATCTGGATGAAAGGAAGTTCATAGTTATCCACTGAGAAACCAATAGAGTCTAGCCAACCTAGTGACACAGGAGAAACTGAGGAAGATGTAGGGGAACATGAGGAGATAGCAAGTGAGCAGCCTGATTTATGTCAGTATGTCTTAGCTAGGGATAGACAAAGGAGAACCATTATCCCTCCAGTTAGATATACTGAAATGAACTACATGAATCTTGTTTTAAATGTTGTTGTAGCTCCTACTAACTAAAAACCAACAAACTTTGAGGAAGCAACAAGTTGTGCTGATGCAAGGGATTGGATAGAAGTTATGAATGAGGAGATGCATTCACTAAAGGTGAATGAAACTTGGTCTTTAGTTCCTCTACCAAAGGGTTACAAACTTGTTGCCTCTAAATGAGTTTTCAAACTTAAGGAATGAGTATTATGTGATCAAAAGCCTAAGTATAAAGCTAGATTGGTTGCGAAGGGGTTCATTCAAAGGGAAGGAATAGACTATTCTGAGATTTTCTCTCCAGTTGTCAAACAAAATTCCATAAGACTTCTTCTATCCTTAGTGGCTCAAAATAATTTAGAATTGTATCAACTAGATGTCAAAACTGCTTTTCTTCATGGACATCTAGAGGAGACAATCTATATGACACAATATAAAGGATTTGAAGTTAAAGAAAAAGAAAATCTCTATTGCTTACTCAACAAGTCTATCTATGTGTTAAAACAACCATCTAGGTGCTGGTATAAGAGATTCAATGACTATATTTTATTGGCTTCAAAAGAAGTTCATTTGACATATGTGTTTATGTAAATACAGGTTCTTACAAGGACAAAGTTTATGGGTGTCGAGGCCGGGTGTCACGGTTCGGTTTGAGAAGTTCGTCGTAGAGGCTGTTTCCGGTCAAAGGCGGGTAGCACATTTATTTGGGCTGTTTTGCAGTGGGTTGTTCTCAGTGGTCAGAGGTGACGTTGTGTGCAGATCTCTCTTGGTATCAGTGGATACTGAAATTACAGATTGGTGAATTTGTTGATTATTTGTAATTTTTAAAATTCCTTTATTGCTCATTAATAAATTAATTCAAGCTGGTTCTCAAAGTGGATGTAGACCAATCTGGTCGAACCACTATATATCTTGGTGTTCTTTACTGCTTTCGTTTCATTTCTACTGATTGTTTGCATTCTGTTTGGCCATCTAAGTTAGGTTCAGAAACTCAGACATATGCATTAACGAGAAAAATTACAACATGCTTTAAATTAATGGAAAAAGAAGTGCTTACCCTTGAAGAACAATTTCTTCACGAAACCCTCGAACCAGTCACGAATAATTCATGAAAACACGGACACCCAATGATGACACCATTAATCATAACCTTTTGTATTCTCTTCTGGGTAGAGAATTCTCAGGAGGTGTGAACTCTAAGTTTTGGGAGAGAGATGAAGAATTTGAGAGAGTAATTTTTTAAGGAAGAATACAGACTCCAAAGAAAACCATCTATGTGAAATCCAGATTTCAATTTTTCTACTTAAATAGGTAATTAAGGGAATTAACTAAGTATAAGTTAAATCCTATATTGAAGAGAAGGAAATTTTAAGTATTTGAAATAGATTTTCTTTGAATAGCTTTGAAGTTGAGCCTTAACTAGTAAAAATTTGACTAAGTATAAAGTCAAAAAAGAAACTATGCGTGTGGTGTTAGGAAACATTAACGCATGAGATGACGCTAAACTTTTAGAGGTTAAAAGGAGTTAAGCATTGAAGCCAAGGGCAACCATGCATTGAGCTTGTGAGGTTTGAACGCATGTTGGTCGAAGCGTTGGCAAGAGGCATTGCCTAAAGGTTGGTCATGCATTGAGGCTACGTAAGTGAGAGCGAGAGAGCTAGACAATGAGCGCAAGGCGCTGGGCGGACGATCGTGTTGCTACATGCGGCGCTAAATTATTAGCATGACAATGGTGCTAAACGATTAGCATAAGTGCTAGATGATAGCACTAAACGATAAGATTGGGCACTGGACGATGCGAGCACTGGGCAATAGACACAAGCGCTAGACGATGACGCTACACGATGAGCATGAGCACTACACGATAGATGAAGTGCTAGACGATGGGCATTACACGATAGATGCAGATGCTAGACGATGGCACTACATGATAAGCAGATGCGCTAGACGATGGGCGTGATGCGTTAGACAATAGGCGTTAGCATTACACGATGAGTGACAGTGAGAGCTACACGATAGGTGCAAGAGCTATGCGATAGGCTATGCACTAGATGATGAGCAACAACGAGATCATAAATAGAGAAAAATATGCGATAGCAAGATCATTAACAGCGAGAGATCACTAGATGATGGAGTTGTGCGATGGGGCGTAGGTGTTATGCGATGGGCGCAAGCACTAGACAATTGGCAATAGCGAGAGGGCTGGATCATGAACGACAATGAAAGAGCTGGATGTTAAGCGACAGTGAGAGATTAATTAAATGATTGAGCTATGCGATGAAGTGCAAGAGCTACATGATGGAGTAGACGATGGGCCAAGTGTTTATGGAGTGTTGAGGCTTGCTTTACGCAAGACTGATGAATTCACCTGGATAAGTGGCTGAATCGAGAGGAGGTTGAGCTTGAGTTAGTAGGAGGTAGACGAATAGAGTTTCATGCAAAGAAGTTTTATGCATGAGGAAGACAACTCAAACTTCATGCAAGTAGATGAGTTGCATGGAAGTAGGTGAAGGAAAGGAAGTAGGTGGTGGCAAAGCTTGGTGCAAACACTCTAAAAGTTGCTAAAGTAGGAGGTGTCTTGCATTGGAAACCTTAAAAAATGAGAAGGATCGGTTCTTTTGGCTTATAAATACCATTACAAAGTGTCTATTCAGTTCATAACCCAAAATCTCTTGAAAATCATTAGGAAGAGTGTTAGAGGGTAGATTCGGAGGAAGCTATGCGTTGATCAAGAGGTTACAAGAAGAGGAAATGCTGTTGGACAATGAGGTCTGGAAGTAGCATCAACTTGGGATGAGAAGTTCTCCTATAATACTTTAACATTTTGAATGATTTCAAAGCCACCTGAAAGCTCTGAGAGTCTAGTTTTCAAGGTGGGGTTGCCCGAGAAGAAGTAGCAAGGAATTAGGCTGGAGAGTGAGGAAAGGACAGAATGGTCGAGTACTCGGGTAAGCTTGGGCTAGTCTTGATGATTTGAAGATTCCAGCCAAACCACGAAGAGTTGAGCTAAGATTTTAAGGTACGCTTTTCAAGACATTTTGGAACATGTTTTTAGAAGGAAGAATCTCGAAATAAGATATGGAACTATGAGTAATCTAGAATTTAGGGTTCAAAAGGGAGCCCGGGAAAACCAAGAAACTTCTAGAGAGAAAGATTCCTACCGTACCAAGGTGAGTGGTATTTCTTTTAGATTATATGTATATACTTATGTTGATAATGAGTAATTAGAATGAGTATGAAATATTGTGATCAGGATGGTTAGGGGCAATAGACCTATTTTCGGAGCCCAGGAGCAAAATCTCACGGGATGGTCAGGGGACTAAGAGGTCTAGTTCATGAGCTTGTGAGAAGAACCTCGTATGGGATGGTCAGAGGGCTGGCAGGCCTAGCTTCTGAGCCCATAATCGGGGATCTATGTGCACATAGGGAACGCAAGAGAGTAAGCCTTTATGACTAGTATCAGTTTAACTATCTATCGTGCGTGTAGATAGAGTTAATAATAGACTCATTCAAGGCTGAGGTTTGAGTATCAACCTTGTAGTTGTGATATGCTTATTATTTTATGAGTTGATACTCTAGAAGTTGCTTACCACTCACTAAGCTTCTTGAAGCTCATTCTTTTCTTTCATGTTTTTCTTCCTAGGTAAAGAAAGGTGAGGAGTTCCAGGGTGCTGCTAAGGTCAAGGTCTGCCACAACCATAGTCACACTTCTGGGGTTTTAGAGATGTTGATCTAAACTTTGTTGTTAAAGCCTGAGAGTTGTATAAATGTTGTACTCTTTGTAATAGAAATGAGCTTAATCAAACAGTTGCTATTTACATCTTTGGCATTATGTTTTATGAGAGTAAAGAGGTTCAGTTGGGCAGTAGGTATCATAAAAGGGTGGTATCTAAGGTTCTCACGCCTCCCCTCGGGCTCAGGAGGTAGGCTCGGGACGGGGTGTGATAGCTTGGTATCAGAGCAAAGGTTTACGTAAAACCTGGGGAAGGTTAGGTGTGAAGGTTGAAGATTTAGTCGATATAAGCTTGGTATCAGAGGAAAGGTTTACATAAAACTTGGGGAAAGGTTGAATGTAAAGGTTGAGTGTAAAAATTGAGTTGATACGAATTTGGTATCAAAGCATAAGTTCTTGGAAACCGATGGGTTGAGTTCAGGAAAACCTGAGGTTTGAGTTCAGTAAAATTAGAGGGAAGTGTGGTAAAGTACAGGTTTAAAGAGAAACCTAGGAATTAGTCAAAGTGAGACTAAGAGGAATAGCAGAAGTGGCAGAACCTAGCAGGCAACCTGAGCTCGAACTCAAATTTATATTAAATTTAACCTATAGTATTTACATGAATCCAATTCATATAATTAATATTTGAATCATATTCAAATATTTATTTCCTCTTAAACAAACTTTATATTATAATGTATCAAATACATTATTCTAATTATATCATATATAATTAATTTAAATCAATATATCATATATAATTAATTTCCTCAATTAATTTAAACAATTCAATTTAATCCAAAATTAATTCTCATTAATCCTTGTTGAACTATAGAGGGGACCTCATGGACCGTAACTTGAAGCTCTAATGGTACTTGAATAATTAATTAAACTTCTTTAATTAAATTATTCAACATCCATTAATTGTCAGACATTCCACTAAAGACCGACAGTTGCACTCTTCGCACTACAAATATATTTCTATGTCAATTGGAAATAATCAATCAATGGTGCGATAACCCTTCACAAATTGCTTGTAAGTACAATTGAACAAAATTATCGTTTTGCCCCTATAGTTACATATAACTTCTTAAGTATCATTTATCCCTCTAATGAACAATAGGTCACAGTCCAACTATGACAAAACCCCTCTCGGGGCAAGAGAGGGTGTGGCACCATATTGTTCAAACCTTAGAATCAACCCTTAAGGGAGCAATTTATCTACTTACCTAGAAGTTAATGAAGGCGTGAATTCTATCTTGTGTATATCTGATGTACTGTCTAAGAAACATGAGAGGTTGGCTACTGCAAGAGAGATCATAGACTCTTTGCAGAGCCTTTTTGGATAACTGTCCACATCAGCCATGCATGAAGCAATTAAATTTGTTTACAACTATAGAATGAAGGAAGGAACCTCCATAAGGGAACATGTTTTGAACATGATGGTTCACTTCAATATTGCAAAAGTGAACGGAGTCGTCATGAATGAGAAGAGTCAAGTTGGATTCATCATGCCGTCTCTTCCGAAGAGATTTTTTCAATTCAAAACGAATGCCATTATGAATAAGATAGAGTATAACTTGACGACTCTTTTCAACGAAATCCAGATTTACGAATCTTTATTGAAAAATAAAGGTTCAGAGGAAAAAAGGAAATGTTGCTTCCACTTCATAGAGGAAACCTTAGAAAAATTCGTCTTCTGGGAGTAAATCTGGCCTTCTTTCTCCAAGAATAAAGGTATTCAAAATAAAAAGAAGGAAATTGGGAAGGGGAAGGCTCCAACTGCACAGAAAGGAAAAAAGGAAGTTGTCAAAAGGAAAATATTTCCATTGGAACAAAAATGGGCATTGGAAAATAAATTGCCCCAAATATCTTGTCGAGAAGAAAGCTAAAAAAGAAAGACAAGGTAAATTAGATTTACTAGTTATTGAAACATATATAGTGGAGAATGAAGATTCTACCTGGATATTGAAATCAGGGGCCACTAATCATGTTTGTTTGTCTTCTTAGTAAACTAGTTCCTGGAGGCAGCTTGAAGAAGATGAGATTACTCTCCATATTGGATCAGAGGAGCGTATCTCAGCAAAAGTAGTGGGAGCTGTTAAGTTTGTTAGGATTGGTGTCCTAATTCTCTTGAAGTCTCGTAGTTTGTAAACTTTGTACACATTGTTATTAATAAAATAAGAGTTATTTTATTTTCATTTACTCATATCCAATAAACAAAGATTTGTGGTTATTGTATGTAAACTTAAGCATGTATATGAGATATACAAGTGGAACATGCCTTAAGCAATAACCTAAATGGTTTGTATATAAGGATAAAAGAGGGATACCTTATCCTGGATACGACTCGCTTTGTAGAGTTTTAAAAGTGTTGTAAACTACTACAGATGGGCTGATCCTAGCTATTCATGTGGAGACATGCGAGCGGGGGTGTCCTATTCAAAGAGTTTGTATAAGACCGGACCACGAGATGATTCGTCTCTTTATATTACGCTGTTGATAATTGAGACTTACATCTTACTTAAACGACCATAGGTGACATGACCTTAATCTTGAGTGTTTTGGGAACTCCTGCCTGTAATGGCGGTCCTTTGATTAGAATGGGTGAGAGTGGCCAGATTGCCAACTCAACAAGCCTACCATTTTAGGGATTTGTCTGATTGAAGAGCTGGGAACTCAGTTACACAAGATGGAATTCACTCATTCCTTGAAGTAGGGGCAAGTAAATATATTGCTCCCTTAAGGGCTGATTCTGGGTCTTGAACATAGTGGCCACATCCTCTCTTTGGAAAGAGGAAACCCAGTCATAGTAGGACTATGACTTATTGTTCATTAGAGGAATCAGTGGTACTTAAGGAGTTGGATGTAACTACAGGGGCAAAATAGTAAATTTGCCCAGCTGTACTTACGAGCAATCTGTGTAGGGTTATTGCACTGTTGATTCGTTAATAGGAACACATAAATATATCTGCAGTGACAGAGTGCAATTGTCAGTCTTTAGTAGAGTGCCCGATAGTTAACGGATGGTGGATCTCATGACTAAAGGGTTTAGTAAGCTATTCACATACCATTGGAGCTTCAAGCTATAGGTCCATAAGATCCCCTTGGTAGCTCACTGGATTCAAGTTGAGAATCAGTTCTTGGGGTTTATTTGAGGTGTTTAAATTAATAAGAGGAAATTCAATTATATATGATATAATTAATGTGATGTATGTGATACATTAAGTGGAGGATTAATGTAAATATGATTTACATTAAGTACCATAAAATAGGAAAAGAGCTATGGTTTATGTGTTTCCTGAGATGAAATATTAAAACTATAGGTTATAAATATAATATGGTAAGTTGGTTATCATATTTATTTATAATATATTAATTATATGATATTAATTTCTTTTTCTGTAATAACCGATTGAGTGAGAGGTTATTGGTGGTTTTATGGTAACTATGAGATTAAGGGAAAATTTTCACTAAGTGATAGTTGTGTAGAGACTACATGATCGTTTACCTTTGACTATACATAGTAATTCAGCTGATCGTAGCTAAACGATCGAGTAAAATAGTCTATACGATAGGTTGTCGTTTACTAAACGATCGAACACATTGTGTATACTATAGACAATGACTTATCTCCCACTTGCTCGATCGTCTACTCGATCCTTGTCCTCTAGTCGTGTTCAATTCAATTGAAATTTGGAACGATCCCTTTCGCTGCTCATGGAAATTCTCATGTTTGATTTCCTTCAAAGTTAACTTTTGGAAATAGATATTTGTATTTAGAAAATGTTCTTTATGTACCTTCTTTTAAAATAAATTTGATATTTGTTGGAAGATTTATACAAAGTAAATTTTTTTCTTAATGAAGCGTTCATTACAAAAAGAGGTATACAAATTTGTTTTGTAAACTTAGAAAGTAACTTATATAAGTTAAAACCATCTAAAGTTGAAGCTGTATATAACACTGAAATGTTTTGAAATGTTTAAAACAGCTGAAACTCAAAGAAAAAGGTAATGCATTTCTCAGAGTACCTATCCTTGGCACTTGAGCTTGGCCACATTAATCTCAATAGGATTGAGAGAATGGCTAAAAGTGGACTTCTAAACAAGTTAGAAGATGTCTCTTTACCGGCATGTGAGTCATGTCTCGAAGGAAAAATGACAAAGATCTTTTTCTGGAAAAGGTCTTCGAGCCAAAGAAACCTTAGAGCTCATGCATTCGAACCTGTGTGGACCGATGAGTGTTAAAGTACAGGGAGGTTATGAATATTTCATTAGCTTTATAGATGATTAATCAAGGTACGATTACATTTATCTAATTCATGTTAAATCTGGAGCTCTTGAAAAGTAAGGAATTTAAGACTTAGGT
Source organism: Benincasa hispida (assembly GCF_027475165.1). Lineage (NCBI taxonomy): Eukaryota > Viridiplantae > Streptophyta > Magnoliopsida > Cucurbitales > Cucurbitaceae > Benincasa > Benincasa hispida. The sequence goes on from NC_143487.1 coordinate 25,074,953, forward strand.
TGAGAACCAATTAAGTAAATCTATTAAGATATTTTGATCAGATTGAGGTAGGAAGTATTTGGACTTAAAATTCCAAGACTATATGATAGAACACGGGATTCAGTCATAACTCTCTGCACCGAGAATGCCTCAACAGAATGGTGTATCTGAACGGAGAAACAAAACCTTGTTAGACATGGTTCGGTCCATGATGAGTTATGCTCAGTTTCCTAACTCGTTCTGAGGGTATGTAGTAGAGACTACAGCTTACATTTTGAATATTGTTCTGATACTGGTAGAACTACAAGCTATTGTAGTCTTTTACTTAGAATTACGAGGGCTAACAAGCAGAATATGTGTTGATAATACTAAGAATTTATGCGAAAAATGAGCTTGCATCGATCAGCACTAAAAATCCTTGCTAACCCTATATCATGCGTTATATAGTGTCAAAATGTCTATTTTTGTAGCTATCGCAGGAATCAATCGCATGTGTTGTGCCAGACCATCGCAAAGTTGATCGCATGCGTTGATCTTCATGAAGACCAGTTCGTCGCATGAAATGCTACAACTACAGAATGATAGCCATGATAAGAGGACGATCGCAAGGTGGGTGGAATGCATTGATACTGCAAGAAGAAACAAACATGAACGTATACCTTAGGAGTATCAACAAGATAAGATGATGTTGACATTGCCCATACCGCGACAAAGGTAGTAGTGAGGCAAAACGAAATTATGAACGCTGTGGGCATTTAAGCTCTATAAATAGCACCTTGGATCTTTATTTCAAAGCATCCGAGCTTCTACCTTAAGGTAGATGCTTGCGATCACATATGAGAGTATGAGCGAGATTTTCTGTGAGAATTCTTCACCTCCACAACCTATTCCGAGTGACGACCGAAGTTTTCACCGGAGATGAAGCTTGGAAAAGACTTCTCCATCATTCATCCATGGCGCCACCAGTAGCATTAACGCATCTCGGATGAAAAGCAAAAGATTGTTTTCATCTAGCCTTCCATTTCTCCTCTTGTCTCTGTATTGTATTACATTTTGGCTTAAGACATTAATACATTTTGTAATCAATGCATATCTTAATTCCTTCAACGCCATTTTCTTCATCTTCTTCATCTTTATCATCGTTTACCTTCATCGTTTAGTTATCAAAGGCGATTGCATACTCAATCGTGTAGCCTAGGGATATGACGCATGTAGCAACCCACCGAGAGGTGTGCGTTGTGCGAGTATAGTGAGTTAATCCTCTTTGCTTGGTGTGAGGCTATAGCAACGCTTGTCTATAGGCTGTTGCAATGCTTATCTATGAGTTGATTAGCCGTAACTAACCACCTGAGAGGGTGGGTAGTGGAACACACTAAAGTAAAGTATGCATTGTTTCTAGAGATAGGCATGATCTTATGCTCGATGCAACCATGCATTATAGAGATATAGGCATGTGGCTGGCCACCGAGAGGTGCGATGCGTTAGTCTGGTGAGCTGGGATTACTCGGGCGACCTAACATAATGAACATTATTGTGTGTTAACGACTACTGCATCTCTATCAATTCTCACAGTTAAACTTCCATTGCTCAATTTGTTTAGTTAGGAGTAGAAGTAGCGCATAACCCTTTACTTTTATCCTTTTCATTGCCTCAAACGCATTACTTCATAAATATTGAGTTACAAGTCCCTGTATTTGATCTCGGAGCATCCCGAGAAACTTGCGTTTTGTTATACATGGTGAGAAAGCGAGAAAACTTGTGGCAGGAACGTATGGTCATCGCATACATGCTTAAATGCATATTGTATATTTTCTAGTCCAACACATGACCATCGACGCATGAAGATCAATGTATAACATAAGACATTTATTTTCCTCTTCCTTTTCCGACCAACATGTTCCCTTTAAGAGTGTTTCAGAAACACCTTATAAGTTTTGGACAAGATGTAAAGCTAGTTTACGTCATTTCTGGATCTGAGGTTGCCCGACACACGTGTTGGTGTAAAATCCTAAGAAATGGAACATCGTCCAAATTATGCCTGTTTATAAGTTACCCTAAAGGAACGAGATAAGGTAATTGTATCGAAAAATGCCACATTCCTAGTGGAAGACCACATTTGAGATCATAAACCCCGTAGTAAACTAGTATTAGAAGAGATTTCAAATAATGCTACAAACAAATAAACAAAAGTTTTTGGTCAGCCTTGCTCATCAACAAGAGTTGTAGATAGATCAAGGACATCTGGTCCATCACATCCTCCTAAAGAGTTGAGAGAGCCTCGACGTAGTGGGAGGGTTATGAGACAGTTGACCGCTATATGGGTTTAATCGAAACCGAAGTCAACATAACTGATGATGGCTTAGAGGATCCATTAACATATAAACTGGCAATAGATGATGTTAATCGAGGTTAGTGGACCAAAGTTATAAACCTTGAAATAAAGTCTATGTAGTTTAATTCAGTCTGGGAACTTGTAGCTAAACCTGATAAGGTAAGACCTATCGGTTGTAAGTGGATCTACAAGTGTAAAAGAGACCATCTGGGGAAGGTACATACCTATAAAGCCCGGTTAGTAGCAAAGGGTTATACCCAATTTGAGGGAGTGGACTATGAAGAAAACTTCTCACGTGTTGCTATGATCAAATCAATCAGGATACTCTTGTCCATTGCCACTTTTTATAATTATGAAATTTGGCAAATGGATGTCAAGACTGCCTTTCTAAATGGAGATCTTGAAGAGAGTATTTATATGGTCCAACCAGAAGGGTTCATTAAACAGGGTCAGAAGCAAAAGGTTTGCAAACTGAAGAGATCTATTTATGGATTGAAACAGGCATCAAGATCCTGGAATATAAGATTTGATACTGCAATCAAATCTTATGGCTTTAAACATAACGTTGATGAATTATTTGTATACAAAAAGATCATCAACTCCACTGTAGCATTTCTAGTTTTGAATGTAGATGATATCCTACTTATTAGGAATAATGTAGGATACTTAACTGACATTAAAAATTGGCTAGCAACCCAATTTCATATGAAAGATCTGGGAGAGGCGCAATATATTCTTGGGATTCAAATAATTCGAAACCAAAGAACAAAACACTAGCCACGTCTCAAACATCTTATATAGACAATGTGTTGTCTAGGTTTAAGATGTTTAAGGATATGAGACGGGTTCCCTAAGTAGTCAGAAGTCTGATGTATGCAACACTATGTACTCGACATATGCTTTGCAGTAGGGATTGTTAGTAGGTATCAGTCCAATCCTGGTTATGAACATTGGACTGGTGTTAAGAATATCCTCGAGTATCTTAGGAGAACAAGGAACTATGTGCTCGTATATGAAAATAAGGATTTGATCTTTATGGGATATACTAACTCCAATTTTCAGACCAATATAGACTCTAGGAGATCTACTTCAGGATCGATGTTCATTCTAAATAGATGAGCAGTAGTATGGAGAAGTATTAAGCAAAGCTACATTGCAGACTCCACCTTGGAAGTAGAATATGTTGCTACTTGTGAAGCAGCCAAGGAAGCAGTATGGTTTAGGAAGTTCCTAAATGATATGGAAGTTGTTCCAGACATGCGTCTGTCAATCGCTTTGTATTGCGATAACAGTGGCCAGTAGAGAACTCTAAAGAACCAAGAAGCCATAAGCGCGGAAAACATATTGAGCACAAATATCATCTCATCAGAGAGATCGTGCTAAGAGAAGACGTTATTGTGAGACAAATAGCATCTGAGGACAATATTGTTGATCTGTTTACAAAGGCCTTCTCGCTAAGATTTTCGAGGGTCACCTGAAGAGCTTAGGACTACGGGTAAAATAAAAAGGGCAAGTGGGAGAAATCGTGAGTATGGGATGCCCTAGTTTAATGTATTTAGTTTTCTCTCACAACACTCAACTTTCTCGTAACTTGTTAGGAGTTTTAGTCCAAGTGGGAATTTGTTGGGTTGTATGTCCTAAAACTGGTAGTTTTGTAAATAGTATACATATATGAAGTTTATTCAGACAAATGTTGTTGATTGTTTAACAACTCTAAATCTAATAAACTTTGAACCCTTGGCTATTATAATGAATACTTGGACTTTATGTGGATACATAAACTAGATCAAGTTCAAGTAAAGTAGCCTAAACTATATATAGTACTTGGATTAGGTTGGTTAAGGAAATCAGACATGAAGATTTCCATGAGCAGCGGAATGATCGTTCCAAATTCCATTCGAAATTGAACATACACAATCACAGTCTTAAAAAGGAAACTCACAGGTCATGCAACAATTAGAAATTACAGCATGTTAACAAGATAATCAAGGGATAGAGCATGCGTACCTTTGAAGACTCATTCTTCAAATTCCCTCTCTATAAGTGTCCATAGCAACACAACCCTCGAACGCAACGACCGGTGCAACGCGAACACCAGCACGAACACAACAAACACAATGAAAATGAACCCAATGAACAGAATCCAGAATCTTGAAATCAATCGATTTTAGTAAAGACACCACCACGATAGTTACCTTGGTATTCTCGGTGTGAGAATCCTGGAGTTGTGGGCTCTGTATGAACATGAGTGAGGAAGAGACTGGAGAACAAAAATCGTGTAGACGATCGAGCAAGTGGCAGATAGGAAGTTATCTATCGTATAGACGAAATGCTCGATCGTATAGAAGATGACAGCCTATCGTATAGACAATGCCACGTGATCGTTTAGCTACGATTAGTTGAATGAACTATCGTATAGTTAAAGTCCATAATCGTTTAGTTTCTCTATTAGCTATCGCTTAGTGAAACACTTTCATTTGATAGCTTTACGTGAGTAACTTTCCGAATTGAGTAACTATCTAAATTTAGGAAAATATTTTTCCTTGTATCTCACGGTTACCATAAAACAACCAATAACCTATTGGGATTGGTGTCCTAATTTTCCTGGAGTCTCATAGTTTGTAAACTGTACACATTGTTATGAATAAAATAAGAGTTATTTTATTTGGCATTTACTCATATCCAATAAACAAAGCTCCATGGTTATTGTATGTAAACTTAAGCATGTATATGAGATATACAAGTGGATCATGCCTTAAGTGATAACCTAAAAAGGTATGTAGTATAAGGATTAAGGAGGGATACCTGATCCTGGTGACACTATGGATACGGCTCGCTTTATAGAGGTTTGCAAGTGTTGTGAACTTCTACAGATGGTAGATCCTGACCATTCATGTAGAGACATGCGAGCGGGGATGTCCTATACAAAGAGTTTGTATAAGACTGGACCACGAGATGACTAGTCTCTGTATATAACGTCGTTGATACTTGAGACTTACATCTCACCTAAACGACCATAGGTGACATGACCTTAATCCTGAGTGTTTTGGGAACTTCTTCCATTGAGAGCGGTTCTTTGATTAGTATGGGTGAGAGTGGCCAAATTGCCAACTCAACATGCCTACCTTTTTGGGGATTTTTTTGATTTGGGAGCTGGGAACTTAGTTACACAAGATGGAATTTACTCCCTCCCCGAAGTAGAGGTAAGTAAATAGATTGCACTCTTAAGGGCTGATTCCGAGTCATGAACATAGTGGCCACAACTTCTCTTTGGAAGAGAGGACACAGTCATAGTAGGACTATGAATTATGTTCATTAGAAGGATCAGTGGTACTTAGGGAGTTAGATGTAACTATAGGGGCATAACAGTTATTGGCCCAGCTGTACTTACGTGTGCTCTGTGGAGGGTTATCATAGATTGGTTGATATAGACATAAAATATATTTGTGGTAAGGAGAGTTCAACTATCGGTCTTTAGTGGAGTGTTTGGCAGTTAATAGATGGTGGATCCCGTGACTAAAGAGTTTAGTCAGTTATTCACATACCATTGGAGCTTTGAGCTACAGGTCCATAAGGTTACCTTGGTAGCTTAATGGATTCAAGTTGAGAATCAGTTCTTAGTGTTGATTTGAAATGTTCAAATTGACAAGAGGAAATTCGATTATATATGATATGATCTGCGTCATGTATGAAATACATCTAGTGGAGGATTAATGTAAATGAGATTTACATTAAGTACCATGAAATAGAAAAAGAACTATGGTTTATATGTTTCATGAGATGAAATATTAAAACTATAGGTTATAAATATAATAGGGTAAGTTGGTTATCATATATATTTATAATAATATTAATTATTGGATAATTATATTTGTTTCTCTAACAACCAGTTGAGAGGGAGGTTATTGGTGGTTACATGGTAACCTTGAAATAAAAGGAAAAATGTTTTCCTAAATTTAATAGTTGTTGAAAAGAGATTTTCCATTCTAAAAAATTACTCACGGAAAGGCTGTCAAGTGGATTAGATTCATAAAACGATAATTGAAGATAGACTAAACGATTATGGAATGACACTACACAATAGTTCACTTAGCTGGCCATTAGCTAAACGATCGTGGAGCATTTACTAAACGATCACGGAGCATTTATTAAATGATTGGGCATTCGTCTATACGATAAACTCTTTTCATCTCTCACTTGCTCAATTGTTTACACGATTGTTCTTCCTCCGGTCTCATCCTCTAACCGAGTCCACACAGAGCCCACACTTCTGGATTCTCACACTGAGAATACCAAGGCATCCATTGTGGTGGTGTCTTACTCAACTCGACTGAGTCAAGGTTTTGGAGGATATTCGTTGAGTTCCCGGTGTTCATTTAGTGGTTGCGGATTGATCGTGCTGTATTGCGGTCACTGTGTTCGAGCGTTCGTGAGTTGCAGACGGGGAGATTGAACAAGTGCTCATGATCGAGGGAGTTTTAAGATGAGTCTTCAAAGGTATGTTTATTCTTTCCCTTGATATATTAAAAGCATGTCGTAATTTCATGTTGTGCATGGACCTGTTAGTTTCCATTTGTTAATTGTAATTATGTATGTTCAAATACAAATGGAATTTGAAACGATCATTCTGCTGCTCATGGAAATCCTCATGTTCGATTTCCTTTATAACCTCCCACTCAATCAGTTATTAGAGAAATAGAGATAATTATCATATAATTAATATTATTATAAATAAATATGATAAACAACTTATCATGTTATATTTATAACCTATAGTTTTAATATTTCATCTCATGAAACATAGAAATCATAGTTCTTTTTCTATTTTATAACTCATAGTATCTCATAGATCACACCAATTATATCATATATAATTGAATTCCTCTTGTTAATTTGGACAATTCAAATCAACACCAAGAACTGATTCTCAACTTGAATTTATTGAGCTAACAAGGGGATCTTATGGACCTGTAGCTTGAAGCTCCAATGGTATGTGAATAACTGACTAAACTCTTTAGTCACGGGATCCACCATCCGTTAACTGTTGGGCATTCCACTAAAGATCGATAGCTGCATTCTTCTCACTACAGATATATTTCTGTGTCCATATCAACCAATCAACAGTGCGATAACCCTTCACATATCGCTCGTAAGTACAACTGGGCCAATTTACCGTTTTGCTCCTGTAGTTACATCTAACTCCTTAAGTACCACTGATTCCTCTAATGAACATAAGTCATAGTCCTATTATGATTGGGTCCTCTCTTCCAAAGAAAAGATGTGGCCATTATGTTCAAGACCCAGAATAAGCCCTTAAAAGAGCAATCTATCTACTTACCCCTGCTTCGGGGAAGGAGTGAATTTCGTCTTGTGTTATTGAGTTCACAGCTCCCCAATCAGATAAATCGCCAAAAAGGTAGGATTGTTGAGTTGGAAATCTTACCACTCTCACCCATACTAATCAGAGGACCACTCTCAAAGGCAGAAGTTCCCAAAACACTCACGAGTAAGGTCATGTCACCTATGGTCATTTAAGTGAGATGTAAGTCTCAATTATCAACGACATTATATAAAGAGACTAGTCATCTCGTTTTCCAGTCTTATACAAACTCTTTGTATAGGACACTCTTGCTCGCATATCTCCACATGAATGGTCAGGATCAGACTATTTATAGTAGTTCACAACACTTGTAAACCTCTACAAAACGGGCCGTATCCGTAGTGTCACCAAGATAAGGTATCCCTCCTTAAACCATATACTACAGACCTTTTAGGTTATAACTTAAGGCAAAATCCACTTGTATATCTCATATACATGCTTAAGTTTACATATAATAACCATGGATCTTTGTTTATTGGATATGAGTAAATGCAAAATAAAATAACTCTTATTTTATTCATAACAATGTGTACATAGTTTACAAACTACGAGACCCCGAGAGAATTAGGACTCCAATTCTAACAGTTGGGTACATATTTCTGGAGCTACTTATTAATATGGCCCACTTTATGATTGTTATAAATGTTGTAAAGTTTCATAAACGATGTGATCAGTTCGTTTACGTAGAGACATATGAGCGGAGGTGTTCTACACGATAAGATTGTGTAAGACAGACCATGAAATAATCATTGTTATGTATTAACACTGTTTACTGTTAACACCAATTAATTTCAGTTATTAATGACCTAGATAACTTGATTTGAATCCTGAGTTATCTATGAACTCCTGTTTATTTGGCATTGTCCCTTGATCTGCATAGGTGAGGGTAAGCTCAACATTGCTTATCAATATGCCTCCCATTTGAGGGATAAGACTAAGTAGATGGTTGGGGACACTGCTGCTCAATATGCCTCCCATTTTAGGGATAGTAGAAAGGTTGTTTCCTTAAGGGCTGATCCCGGGTCTTGAACAAGGGGCCCCATCCTCTCGTTGGCCTGAGAGGGAATGGATTTAGTGATTATGATCCTAAATCATTTGTTCATTAGAGGAACAGTGGTACTTAAGGAGAAAAGATGTAACTCATGGGTATTTCGGTATTTAACTTAGCTAGGGTCATGAACAACCTGTGAAGGATCAATTTATCAATGACAGTTATATCAAATGGACACATAATATATCTACAACGAGAGGATTGCAACTAGAGGCTATAATGGATGGTCCTATTAGTTAACGAATGTTGATTAACTAGGTTAAAGAGTTTGACCCATTAGTCTCAAATCGCTGGAGCCAATGATCTGTAACTCCATCAGGTCTTCTTGCTAGCTCATTACGGACAAAATGGAAGAACTAGGAGAAGTAAGAATTTGAAATGTTCAAATTCGGAATTTAGGGAAAATTGTATTTATATGAGTTAGAATTTACAATTAAATATAATTAATTAATTAATTATTTTTTAGAGTATACTTGATCATTAGCATGAAAGTGTTTTTTAAACTTGATTGATGTGATTAATCAAAGCGAGGTGTCAAAGACAATTTAATATTTGATATTAAATTTGTTTATTTTATTTAATTGAAATTGTTTTAATTAAATAATTTCTAAATTTAAAAAATTGTATTTCATGTTTTTAATAAAAAAATTAGTTAGTGGAAAAATCCAATTGTTGGATTTTCCCACTAAGTAGACTTTGAAGTGACACTTCCCAAGCTTGACACTTAAAATTTACATGCTATTAGAGTTTGAGGTGGAATACATGCAAGATAAGATTTTACATATATTTTTTCTATAAATGGTTTGGTTTTTAAATTTTATAAAATCTAATGCTCCTTTGACTTTTGACCTAAACTCTTCCACCTAAATCTCTTTACTCTCCTTTTATTAAAGTGAAATTCCCTTGTTTTCACTAACAAAACGGTCCCACAACTGTGTTCTTCAACCGAAGAATAGCGAGGATTTGTCGTTGGTGGTGTCAATCAAGCTCGGGAGAGGAAGATTGCGGTGGATTCTACAAAGGTTGTAATTTCTAACCATTTATGCATGCTCATTTTTGTTTTTATGTAATTAAAATATTATCGATTCCTAATTCCACGTGCATGTGTTCTTTATATTCCAAAAAAAGGGTGATGGGCTTTGACATGTCTAGAACCCTTTCTCCAGATTAGTTAGAAATTTTTTTAGCCACACAGCTTCCTTAGCAGCTTCACAAACCACTACGTACTCAGCCTCCATGGTGGAGTCAACAATGCGCCCTTGCTTAGTGCTCCACCAGACTGCTGCTGCTCTATTAAGAATAAACACTGATCCTGATGTGGATTTGCTAGAATCCTTATCAGTCTGGAAATCAAAGCCTGTGTATCTTGTAATGATCAAATCCTTAGAACCATACACGAGCATGTAGTTCCTCGTTCTCTGTAGATACTTGAGGATGTTTTTAACGACGGTCTAGTGATCAAATCCTGGATTATACTGATATCTATTGATTATCCCTACCTCATAGTAGATGTCAGATCTAGCACATAACATCGTATACATCAGGCTATCAACAGCTGATGCATAGGGATTCGTCTCATTTCTTCAACCTCTTGAGGTGTCTTAGGACACTGTTCCTTAGACAATGTGACTCCATGCCTGAAAGGGAGTAAACCTTTCTTGGTGTTCTACATCGAAAATTTGACAAGTATCTTGTCAATATATGACGCCTGAGATAGGGCTTGTGTTTTGTTCTTTCGATCTCTAAAGATCTGAATGTCAAGAACAAACTGCGCCTCTCCCAAATCTTTCATTTGGATTTGGGTCGCTAGCCAACTCTTAATTTAGGCAGTAGACCTACATCATTCCCAATGAGTAGGATATCGTTTACAAATAGCAATAGAAAAACTACTGAACTGTTTATGGTTCTCTTGTAAACACAAGGCTCATCAACATTTTGATCAAAGCCATAAGGTTTGATCGCAGTAACAAATCTTATATTCCAAGATCTAGAAGCTTGCTTCAATCCATAAATGGATCAATTAAGCTTGCAAACCTTTTGCTCTTGACCCTGGCTTATGAATCTGACAGCTGCTCCATATAAATGGTCTCTTCAAGATTTCCATTACAAAAGGCAGTTTTGACGTCCATTTGCCAGATCTCATAGTCATAATATAAGGCAATGGACAGGAGGATCTGGATAGACTTCAACATGGAAACAGGTGAGAAAGTCTCCTCATAGTCGACTCCTTCAACTTGGGTATAGCCCTTTGCCACAAGTCTAGCCTTCAAGGTTTGCACCTTCATACTAGCACCCCATTTTCTCTTGTAGATCCATTTACAACCTATAGGTTTAACATCATCGGGTTGATCTACATGATCCCAAAAAGAATTGAAGTACAAAGACTCTATTTTGAGATCCGTAGCCTTGATCCACTTATCTTTGTCTACATTCTTCATTGCCTTCTTGTAAGACAATGGATCCTCAACATCTTCGTCAGCTACCATGGCTAGGATTTCTGTTAAACCCATATAACAGATAGGCGAGTTTGCAACCTTACCACTATGTCGAGGTTCCTTCAAAACTTGAGGTGTTGGGTTTTTCAACAACTCTTGTTGAAGGTTTAGTAGTTTTCTTGGAAAGTAATTCAACACAATCTTACTGTGAGGCTTATGCTCGGTTATGTGGTTCTCCACTAGAAATGTAGCGTTTGTTGACATAAACAATTTATTTTCTTTAGGATCGTAACAGTTAAAGGAAATCTAAAATGGAGATTTCCATGAAAAGCGGAAGGGGTCGTCCAAATTCCATTCAAATTGAACACAAACAATTACAGTCTAAAATGGAAACTAACAGGTCATGCATAAATAGAAATTACAACATGCTATAAGAAATTCAAGGGATAGAGTATGCTTACCTTTGAAGAACCAATATTCAAGATTCCCTCGAATAAAGTCCAATGTGCCCAACAACAGCTCTCGAACGTAACGAACAACACATAACACGTACATGAACATAACGATCGTTTGAATAAGACTCGACCCCAATCGAGTCCCACTCGATTCACAAACAGAGTAAGAACACCACCACAAGTGTTACCTTGGTATTCTCAAATTGAGAATCCAGAAGTTGTGGGTTATATATGATCTTGGCTTAAGGAATAGAGGAGGTATGCAATCGAGTAGACAATCGAGTAAGTGGGAGATATGAAGTTGTCTATCGTATAAACGATGTACTTGATCGTTTAGTAAAATGAAGCCTATCGCATAGACTTTGCTACTCGATCGTGTAGCAACAATCGAAGGTCTAAGATCGTATTATCAACTCTTAAACGATTGTTATGTCTCTAAAAAACTATTGCTTAGTAAAAACAATTTTCACTTGATAACTTATTTCCGTGAGTACTTTCCAAATGAAGCAACTTCTAAATTTAGGAAAACAATTTTCCTTTTAATCTCACGGTTACCATAAAACTTTCAATAACCTGCCACTCAATCGGTTATTAGAGAAACAGATTTAATTATCATATTATAAATAAATATGATAACCAACTTATCATATTATATTTATAACCTATAGTTTTAATATTTCATCATATAAAACATGTAAACCATAGTTCTTTTTCTATTTTATGGTACTTAATATGAATCATATTTGTATTCAATCCTCCAATTAATGTATCTCATACATCACACCAATTATATCACATATAATTGAATTTCCTCTTGTTAATTTGAACACTTGAAATCAACCCTAAAATCAGATTCTTAACTTTACCCATTGAGCTACCAAAGGGACCTTACAGACCTGTAGCTTAAAGCTCCAACAGTATGAGAATAACTCCGCTAAAGATCGACAGCTGCACTCTTCTCACTACAAATATATTTCTGTGTCCATATTAATCAATCAACAGTGTAATAACCCTTCACAAGTCGCTCGTAAGTGCAGCTGAGCCAATTTACCGTTTTTCCCCTGTAGTTACATCTAACTCCTTAAGTATCATTAATTCCTCTAATCAACAATAAGTCATAGTCGTCTGACTGAGTCCTCTCTTCCAAAGAGAGGGTGTGGCCACTATGTTCAAGACTCGGAATCAACCCTTAAAGGAGCAATTTATCTACTTACCCCCGCTTTGGGGAAGAAGTGAATTTCGTCTTGTGTATCTGAGTTCCCAGCTCCCCAATCAGACAAATCCCCATAAAGGTAGGTTTGTTGAGTTGGTAATTTGGCCACTCTCATCCATACTAATCAAAGGACCGCCCTCATAGGCAGGAGTTCCCGAAACACTCAGGATTATGGTCATGTCATCTATGGTCATTTTAGTGAAATGTAAGTCTCAATTATCAATGACGTTATATAAAGAGACTAATCATCTCATGGTTTGGTATTATATAAAATCTTTGTATAGGACACCCCCGCTCGCATGTCTTCACATGAATGGTCAGGATCAGACCATCTGTAGCACATTACAACACTTGTAACTATCTACAAAGCGTGCCATATCCGTAGTGTCACTAGGATAAGGTATCCTTCCTTTATCCTTATAATATAGACCATTTAGGTTATTACTTAAGGCATGATCCACTTGTATGTCTCACATACATGCTTAAGTTTTCATGAAATAACCACAGATCTTAGTTTATTGTATATGAGTAAATGCAAATAAAATAACATTTATTTTACTAAAACAATGTGTGTACAACTGTTTACAAACTACAAGACTCCGAGAGAACTCCGGGAGAATTAGGACACCAATCCCAACAAAAGTAACCACCTCTCGTTCCTTTATGGTAGCCTATCAAATAGCCAAAATTTTGAAGGTTCAAGTTTCAAAAGATTTTCCTCAAGCACATATGCTGGGCAACCCCAGATGCTTAAATGGCATAGACTACCTTTACGACCATTCCATAATTTCAAAGGTGTTCTCGTAACACTCTTGGATTGAACATAGTTCAAAATATAAGTTGCAGTCTATACTGCATAACTCGAAAATGAGTTTGGTAAGGATGCATAACTCATCATAGACCAAACCATGTCCAACAGGGTTCAATTTCTTATTTATGATACACCATTTTGCTAAGGCGTACCAGGTGCTTAGAGTTGGGATACAATTCCATATTCTATCAAATTGTTCTAGAATGTAAGATCCAAAATCTCTCCATCTCGATCAGATCAAATTTTTTTAATTGTTTTATTTAATGTATTTTCAACTTCTACCTTCAACTTTTATTTAATGCATATACAGAATAATGTTGTTCAAGAAGACATTATATAGAAATCAGGTTCCTTTTCTAGACTATAACCACATATGCATTATCTAATAAAATATAAGATTTCTATATGTAGAGTCTAAGCCCCCCCACTGGCATAGTTGAGACAATGTGCCCAATTCCAACACGAATCCTCATCTCCCCACCTTTCAGTTGCCACCAGGAACTAATTTCCTAAAATGAAGAACAAACAGGGTTAGTGGCGCTTGAATCTATTATCCAAGCAGAATCATCGTTGTCCACTAGTAAATCATATTTACCTTGCTTGACCTTCTTCTTTTATGCCATGTATTTGGGATAGTTCATTTTCCAACGTCCCTTGTGATTGCAATGGAAACATATTCCCTTTGCAGCCTTGGCCTTCATGCTCTTTTGGGTAGCAGTTGGTGGGTTAGCTTTCCCCTTTCCACCTTTCTTCTTCTTCAACTTTTTAGTGCCAGAAGAAGAAGGCACGGACTTGGAACTTCTTAGAAGCTGAGGCAACATTCGCCTCTCCCTTTTGTTCCTTTCTTTTCATTAAGGACTGAAATTTCTGAAGCTCATTGAGCAAGGTGGTCAATCCTGTTCATAACAGCATTGCTATGAGATTCCAAGATAAAGCTAACCTGACTGGTTTCATCAATGATAGACCCATTCATCTCTATAACGTTGAAGTGGACCATAATGTTGAGAACGTATTATCTAACAGATTCCTCTTCTTGCATATGAGCATTAAAGATGTGGTTTAGCGTGTCGTGCGTGAGTTATGCGGACGGTTGTCCGAACATCACCCACAGGGACTCCACGATCTCGTGGGCAATGATCATGGGCTCATGCTTCTTGGCCAAGACATCAAAAAGGCTAGCCAAGACATAAAAAATGCCCGTATGCCTCTCGAACATTTTGAGTGGCATTTTGAGCAGTAATAGAAGGACAATCCTCCATAAGGAGAAATCGAAGGTCATCGATGATTAAAATTGTGTTGATTGTGTTTTTCCATATCGTATAATTTTTGCCCGTAAGTTTGTCGTCAGAAAGTAACTTTAGTCTTGCGGAGGTCATGATTTAATTTTTTGAAACCATATAGTTTATTTATATTATTAATCTATGCATTGACCCATTTGCAAAAACCAGTCAAATTTAGCAAAATAATCTAATGCACCCTAAGTGACATCTATTTTATAATGATGTTTCAATGAAGCAAGACAAAAGCCACTATAGGGTGATCAAGTGCTCCTTCACTAAAAGAAGACTATCTCAACCGATAGACAGAACAACTTTGTGTTACTATAACTATCAGTCACCATTGTTCGGTCTAGAAATTGTTAAACTCGCTTAACATTTTCATGTAAGTGTAATCCCTTATTTAAGATTCTAGAGTTTTGCCCTATTGAGCCAACCATAGGGAAAAACCGTTTGGGAAAAAAACTAAAGTAATCGTATCCATTTCTTGAGTTTGAGGTAAAGAATCATGAAAATGTCATCCGTAAGGGGATATAAGCAAAGGTGCGTCGAGGCTGAGCATGAAACTTTACTACAAACTAATGAGAGAGATTGTGGGATGTGTTGACATATGTCCTGCTCCCACTTACTATAAACATTCTCTCTATTCGCCTTGATATTTATCTATACAAACACCATCCGTAGGGGGACACAAGCAAAGGTGCCCTGAGGCCGAATATAGATCTCAAGATGTGAACTTTTAGGGAGAAATGTGAAAAGGTAAAATGAAGTATCATATCCCCATTTTCCTCTCATTGATTGTTTTACCTAGGGTCATTTAACTTAAGAAAATCCAGCTACTGAATTTAACTAAGTGATTGTTTAATTTGTACAAAAGTAACCCTTACTTTGGTTCGTTAAACTACTGGGATTAGTATCGTAACTCGTCCGGAGTCTCTTGTTTTGAAAAGATACACATTATTTAATGAATAAAATAAGTGTTATTTAATTCTAATATTTACTCATATCCAATAAACAAAGCTCCTTGGTTATCTTATATGAACTTAAGCATGTATACGTGATATACAAGTGGATCGTGCCTTAAGTGATAACCTAAATAGGTCTGTAGTATAAGGATTGGGGTGGGATACATTATCTTGGTGACACTATGGATACGGCTCGTTTTGTAGAGGTTTGTAAGTGTTGTAAACCATAGGATGGTAGATCCTAACCATTCATGTGGAGACGTGCGAGCGGAGGTATCCTATACAAAGAGTTTGTATAAGACCTGGATCACGAGATGATTAGACTCTGTATATAATGTCGTTGATACTAGAGACGTACATCTCACCTAAACGACCATAGGTGACACGACCTCAATCTTGAGTGTTTTGGGAACTTCTGCCTTTGAGGGTGATTGTTTGATTAGTACGGGTGAGAGTGGCCAGATTGCCAACTCAACATGCCTACCTTTTTTGGGACTTGTCTGATCTGGGAGCTGG
This sequence comes from Benincasa hispida, assembly GCF_027475165.1. Classification (NCBI taxonomy): domain Eukaryota; kingdom Viridiplantae; phylum Streptophyta; class Magnoliopsida; order Cucurbitales; family Cucurbitaceae; genus Benincasa; species Benincasa hispida. Next base: position 25,091,367 of record NC_143487.1, read on the forward strand.
GAACTCAATCCACAAAATGGAATTCACTCATTTCCCAAAGCAGGGATAAGTAGAGAGATTGCTCCCTTAAGGGCTGATTCAAGGGCTTGAACATAGTGACCACAGCTTCTCTTTGGAAGAGAAAACTCTGTCATAGTACGACTATGGCTTATGTTCGTTCGGGAGATCAATGGTACTTAAGGAGATAGATGTAACTACAGGGGCATAATGGTTATTAGCCCAGTTGTACTTATGAGCGATCTGTGAAGGGTTGTTACACTGCTGATTGGTTAAGATGGACACATAATATATCTGTGGTAAGGAGAGTTCAGTTTCCGGTCTTTAGTGGAGTGCCTGGTAGTTAATGGATGGCGGATCCCATGACTAAAGAGTTTAGTCAGTTATTCACGTACCGTTGGAGCTTCGAGCTACAGGTCCATGAGGTCCCCTTGGTAGCTCAATGGATTTAGTTGAGGATCAGTTCTTGGTGTTGATTTGAAATGTCCAAATTGACAAGAAGTATTTTGATTATATATGATATAATCGGTGTGATGTATGAAATACATCTAGTGGAGGATTAATGTAAATGAGATTTACATTAAGTACCATGAAATAGAAAAAGAACTATGGTTTATATGTTTCATGAGATGAAATATTAAAACTATATGTTATAAATATAATATGATAAGTTGGTTATCATTTATATATATAATAATATTAATTATTGGATAATTATTTATTTTTCTTTAAATAACCAAATGAGTGGATGGTTATTGGATTCATGGTAACCGTGAGTTTAAAAAGAAAGTGGTTTTCCTATTTTAAAAAGAAGATTTACAAAAGGTTTTTCATAAAATTTTTTGAGATTTTTCTCTCGGCGAAAAAAAGGGATCTCACGGTAGTCGTCAAGTAAATACGAATTTACCAAACGATGGCTGGGCGAGCTAAACGATCGTGCAGTATTTACTAAATGATCGTATAGTTTTGCTAAACGATCGCTTGCCCAAATTAAACGATCATGTAGAGTCTGTAGGCGACAGACCGAGCTAAATGATGAGCTAAACGATCGCATAGCTTTTGCTAAACGATCGATTAGCTTTATCTAAACGATTAGGCATTGACCTATGCGACAGGTCTCCGCCATCTCCCACTTGCCCAACCGTGGATGCGATCAGTGTATCCTCCTCCATCTGCCTCATACCAAGTCCGAACAGAGCCCACCCTCTGGATTCTCACACCGAGAATACCAAGGTAGCCTTGTTGGTGATGTCAGACTCAAGCCGACACCGTCGAGGTTCTGTGGAGGCCGTTCGTGGTGTTGTGGAGGAGTTCACGTTGTTGCGGAGGAGTTCGTGACCAAGATGATCATTAAGGATGAGCGTGAAGTATTTGTGCTGTGTTGCAATCATGTAAATTGAGCGTTCGAAGTTGCTGTTATTCAAGCGGTCGTGCGCAAAGGAGCGTGGAGACACTTCTGCTATTATTCGTATAGTTTTTCCCTTTGTGCATTTGAGTTTTTCATGTTGTAATTTCTGTATGAATTGTATAACCGTTTTTTTGAAGTCGACTGTAAATGTAATATTCATTTATGATTGTCATTTGGAATAATATTTTTCCGCTGCTCATGGAAATCTCGAATCTGATTTCCTTCATAAACAAATTTGGTTAATGTTTATTAAACATTTTAACAAACCTCAGTGAACCATTACAGGCTTGTAGCAAATCTATCTAATTCACATTTCCAGGTAAGATCCAAGGTAAGGGTGTTATGTTTCTGTCAACTTAAAAACCCAGCCTAGACAGAACTAGCCTTAGACAAAAGTCCTTTATAGATGCATTTAATACAAATTTAATCTTTTAATTAAGTACCAATTTAATCCTATTAAACTGATTAAAAGATTAAACTTGATTTCTAATTTCATTAGAAATATGATCTTAGGTCTATGTGAATCATATTTTAAAACTATTTTTAAAAAATGGTTTTAACCTAAGGTTTGCATGCAATTTTGAAATATTTATTTTAATTTCTAATTTTATTTAGTTATAACTTTTATAAAATAAATGAAATAAATTGAAACCATACAATTGCATTCATTGACAAACTTAGTAAAATTATAACAATTATAAATTATTTAAAGTAGTGTCATGCTTCATGCAATTCCATTTCATTACTGACCATATATAAAACTTAAATAATAAAATAATGATTTAATTAATAACATCCATCAATACATACATTCAACTATATATTATAACACTTATAATATAAATGATGCATGTGGCTATGTTATTAATGCATGCAAACATATACTATAACACTTATATTGTATGATGCATGAGCATGCTAGAAAAAATAAATCATGCAACTATATATATGTTATAACATTTATAATATAAATAATGATGCATGAATAATGCATAACCTATGGTGGGATTTTTACTATATGACATACATTATGACATATATAAAATTAAAATAAATCATACATCAAATGCATAATTTAAAAACAATTATTGGACCGGGATTGGACTCCTAACCTATTAATTAAATTAATATAACACTTATATTAATTTAATTAATAAAAAAGACTATCTATTACATAAACTAATGGTCAACCGGTTCAAAATAAGCAAACCAGGCCTTGAACTGCATGAACCGGACCGTCCAACACCCAAACCAACCAAGAATCGCTCGAACCAATCAAACCAGACACAAACCAGTTGAGTCACGAACCGAAGCGGTCACGAACCGGATTGTTCTTTATGTCTTGCAACGTGGCAACACATTGACTAGCATTACAATGCTATGGATAGAACACTCTGTTCCCTTAATTGCAGCGTTGCAACGCTACTGTACAGAAACCACTATACAGTTGCAATCTCCATCGAAAACCACCATTTTTTTTTACTCGTTTTCTCCAGAATTCGATTGAAATTTCCACGAACGACTCAACAATCATCAAATATAGACTCAATAATGAAAATTATGCCAAAACATGAGCTCTTACAAATTACATTTTCAAAATTAAAGGATGTAAAGATTAGAGACCAATCATGTAAACATCCATAATTGTAAACAAAGAAAAAAAATATTACATACATTCATCAATCATGAATTAAATACAGAATGCAAGAAATTCCACCATAAACCTGTAAAATTAATTTTGAAAAAATTGGAAAAATTTGGGCAAAAAAACTTGGCTTTTATACCAATTGAAGGAACCAGTTAAGGACCTGAGCTAAAAAACGAGTTCGGTCCCAATTTCCAATTTTTACAGAACCTTAAATTTTACAAAAACTTACAGATAAATTATGGATTTAAACTTTAAAATTACAACATGCTAATGGAAATCCAATCTTCACATATAATTCCTTCTTGTGTATTTTCTTCTCCAAAATTGCAACGAGCTCGAAACCCTAATTGGCTATTACCACGAAGGATTCCTCTGTATTCTTTAGGATGAGAATCTAAGGAGTTATGGGCTCTTGGTATTTTGGAAGAAAGGGAAATTGATTTTGAAAGGAAGGAGAGGGTCAGATCTTGAGAACTTTTCTTATAGAAATTCTGTATATTATGTGCTTTTTCTCTCAGAGCTTTTCTATAAAAACTCAAGATGAAGAAGGAGGTTACAACTCCTCTACACACAATCGACACACACGTACGTAGTAAAGAGAAAAAAAGGGAGGGAATTACAACTGCCTCCCAAAATAAATTAATTAAAAAAATGATTTTAATAAAACATTAATATATATTTACATGATAACAACTTTATCATATAATATATATTAAACTTTATGTTATATCAAATATAACATATAACCTATAGTTTAATATGGTATCAAATATATTATAACCTATAGTTTTCGTTCTCTCATTAATGTACGATTAAATTTAATATAAATCTCATTTATATTAAATTTAATCGTATGAATCCAATTCACATAATTGTTGGGAATGTCCTAGAACTCACAGTTCGTAATTTTGTGTTAAAGATTATATTTATCAATAAAATATTATTGAGTATTTTATTCAATAAAGTAGTTGATTTTGCATTCTATTATGAAAATCCAATAAACATATCCATGGCTATAGTATGAATACTTTAACTTTATGTGGTGACATAAACAGGATCAAGTTAATAGTATATAGCCTAAACGGTCTATAAATATATGGATGAAATTGGGTATTTCATCTTTGTAATACTATTGGATGCGACCCATTTTGTATAAGTAATACAAATGATGTGATCCATAGATCATTCATGTAGAGACATGTGAGTGGGGGCATCCTATGCAATCAGTTTTCATATAGACTGGACCACGAGATAGTCACTTTTCTTTATAACGACCGTTTACTGTTAAAACTGACTATTTCATACTAAAGTAACCTAGGATAACTCGATCTTAATCCTGAGCTAGCTATGAACTCCTGTTTATTTGGGATTATCCTTTGATCTGCATGGGTGAGAGTAGTCCAGTAGTACTGCTCAATAAGCCTTTCATTTTGGGGATAAGACCGGATGGATAGCTGAGGACATAGCCTTGCAAGATGGAATTCACTCCTACTCGTTTTAGGGTTATCAGATAGGTTGTTCTCTTAAGTGCTGATTCAGGTCTTGAACAATCGGGACCCCACCTTCTCATGATAGAGAAGGAAATGATTCATAAGTAGTTTTATGAATCAAATTGTTTATTAGAGGGTAAGTAGGAATTTAAGGAACAAGATGTACAAGGGTAAAACGATAATTTTGACCCAGTTGTAATTATGATCGACCTGTTAAGGATCGACTTACTGATTATGGTTTATATGGACACAAATATATCTATAGTGAGAAGAGTGCAACTATCGAGCCATAGTAGTTTGTCTTGATAGTTAACGAATAGTAATTAATTCGATTAAAGAGTTTAACGAATTAATTACAGATCATTGGAGGTCATAAACTATAAGTCCATTAGGTCTCTCTACTAGCTCATTAAATTGGAATAAAAAATTGAGTATTGATGTTTGAAATTAGGATCATGAATTTGAAATGTTCAAATCCAATTTTAGGGTTTTCGATTGATTGTATATGATACAATTAAAAACATTTAATTTAATTGAAATTAAACGAAATTGGAAAATCAATTAATATTTAAATTATGATTTAAATATAAAATTGATTATTATTGGTGAAATTAATATTTATTGATTTAATATTAAGATATTAAATTAATATTTTTTAATTAAAAATTAATTAAAATTAGTTTTATTTAAATTAATTATATTTGAATTAATTTTATAAAACTAATCTAAATAATTAAATAAAATTATTTTAGAAATCATTTTCAAGTTAGTGTATTTGTCCATTTTGTTCGGAAAAATCCACTAACTTCATATTGATGGAATATCACCAAATTCCAATTTCATTTTGTGATGATCTCCAAGGAGGAGCTGCCCTCCATGCAACCCTATATATTTGCATGCATTGGACCTATATATAGAAGCTCCGTGCATGAAGATCAGGAAGCAATCTGAGTTTTACTTGCTAAAGTAAGAATCTAAAAACCTTACTCATCCCTCACTTGTCCATCCTCAATTCAACTTGCTTTAAGTGTTTCCACCACACGTTCCAGCTTGAGCATAGTGAAGAAGATCTCGGTGGTAGTCTTCTTGAAGATTAAAGCTCTATCTTGGTGGATTTCTGCTGAATTCATCGAGGAAATCTTCATAGGCACAATTTTGAACGAGATTCCAATTTTTTAGGATTTGTCTCAAGCACGTGTTGGGTTACCCCAATCCTAAAATGGTGTTCCAGTAACACTTTTGAACAGAACGTAGTTCAAAATGAAAGTTGCAGTTTGTACTGTATAATCCCAAAATGAGTCTGGTAGGGAAGCATAACTCATCATAGACCAAACCAAGTCCAACAAGATTCAATTTCTCTTTTACGATACACCATTCTTCTGAGATGTACCAGGTTCAGAGAGTTGGGATACAATTCCATGTTCTATCTAATAGTCATGGAATTTTAGATCCAAATACTCTTCACCTCGATCATATCGAAATGTTTAATGGTTTTATTTCATGCATTTTCAATTTTAGTCTTATACTCCTTGAACTTTTCAAGTGATCCAGACTTATATTGTATTAAATAAACATACCTATACCTAGAATAATCATCACTAAGAGTGATGAAATATCCAAATCCTCCCCTTGTCTTATCATTCATCGGATCACAAAGGTCTGAATGTACAAGTTCTAAGGGTTCTTTGGCCGTGTGGCCTTTTCCAGTAAAAGGTATTTTAGTCATTTTACCTTCAAGACATCACTCACACACATGTAAAGAATTTTCTTCTAACTCACTTAGAAGTCCATTCTTAACCAGTCTCTCAATCCTATTGAGATTTATGTGGCCGAATCTTAGGTGCCAAAGTTGAGCATTTTCCATAGAAAAAATTTTAAGTCTTTTATTAAGAGTTATCGCAATTTTAAATAGTTCAATATTTAGGAGGGCCTTAGTTACTAACGGTCTTAACACATAAAGATTATCTTCCAACTTAGCAAAAAAAGTTCTTACAATTCTTATAACTAAATGCTTTATTCATAGAAAAATGTATAGAATATTTTTGTTCAATCAAACACTTTACAGAAATTAAGTTCCTCTCTAAATCAGGAACGACAAATACATTTTCTAATAAAATATATCTGTTCAATAAAGTAAGTTGGAGTCTTCCTACTGCCACAACTGAGACGACATGTCTACTTTCAACACGCATCGTGATCTCCCCAGCCTCAAGTTGCTGCCAGGAACTAATTCCCTAAAATGAAGAATAAACATTGTTAGTAGTGCCTGAATCTATTATGCGAGCTAAATCATTATTCTCCACTAAAAAGTCTCCAAAATAAGTAAATCATATTTACCTTGCTTGGCCTTTTTCTTTTTTGCCAAGTATTTGGGACAACTGACAAAATTGGCGATCGCTAGCTTTTCACTAAGACTTGGAAAGCAAACCCTCCAGTGGCATACTTGATGGACCTAGCGGCATATGTCAGCCGTAGGAAAGGCAAATACTCTTCAACTCAACGGATGGTTATAGAATTAGGGCGCTACGCAAGTGGTGTTATGCTATTTGGCCCATTGGCTCTAACTTCTTGAAGGGTTCGTCCTCTTCCCTTGTCCCTCATGGTTGCAATAGAAATAAATTCCCTTTGAAGCCTTGGCCTTCTTGCCCTTCTGGGCAGCAGCTGGTGGGTTAGCTTTCCCCTTTCTATCTTCCTTTTTCTTCCACTTTTTGGTACCAGAAAAAGAAGGCACAAAGTTAGTTCCACAGGTCGAACCTCTATAGAACTTATATGATGAAGCAACATTTGCCTCACCCTTTTGTTCTTTTGTTTTCATCAAAGATTGGAAAGTATGCAGCTCATTGAGCAAAGTGTTGCCAATACTGTTGCTGATACGTGACCACAACAAAATCTCCTCTTGAAACTAGTTTTCACCTTCTTAAATTCTTCTAATTGCATTAGATCTTCCTTGCTATGACTCTGGCAAGGATCTAGTTTGTGGGAATTGCTTTTTGAAAGAATAGAGGGAATAGGTAGAAGATTTTTCTAAAACTTTTCTAAGAAAATTAGGAGAATTTATAGGGGAATAATTTTAGAGTAATCATAGGGACTATTCTTGTAGAGAGTATTTCTATGAAGGCTCCAAGGGTCCTATTTATAAAACTTTGTGGATTAATCATAATCCTATTAAGATAACCCTTCTAAAAAGAATTTAAATTAAATATTTAATAATATCTAGTATTAATAAATATCTACCCAAATAATATATCATATTAATTGGTATAAAATATTTAAATCATATTTAAATATTTGCCCCTGTAGAATCTTTAATTTGAAATTCATCCAAATTAAGTAATTAATTATTTGAATCCCAATTCAAATAAATAAAATTCTCCCTCTAATTATTTTATTAATATTTTATTTAAATTAAATAACCTATTTATATGGATTTCACCCAAAAAAAAAAAAAAAACTAATTATTTGAATATTATTCAAATAAATTAATTCTCCATATTATATAGTTATTATTTTAGTCTCATTCAAATAAACTTTATAGCAAGGGGACCTTATGGATCTTTATAAGGTCCAATGATTTACGATTAATTAATTAAACTCTTTAATTAAATTAACCTACATTCATTAACTACATGACAAACCACTATGGACTCATTGTTGAACTTGTATGCACTATAGAACAAGTTGTATCCATAGATATAATCAATATAAGAAAGTCGATCCTTCACGAGTTGGTCATAGTTATAGCTGGGTTAAAATGTCTGTTTCATCTCTGTAATTACATATTTTCCTTAAATCCAACTGATTCCTCTAATGAACAATTTATTTATGGTTCAACCATAAACTAGGTCCCTCTTGCGCTAGTGAGAGGGTGGTATCCCTTTGTTCAATATCCAAAATTAGCACTTCAGAGAACTACTCATCTACTTACCCTATATGGGAATGAATGAATTCCATCCTATAAAGTTATGTTTCCAACTTCTCATTTAGTCAAGTCCCCAAAATGGTAGGCTTATTGAGTTGAAAACTTTGGCCACTCTCTCCCATGCAAATCAAAGGACCAACTTCACAGACAGGAGTTCATAAAGCACACAAGATTAAGATCGAGTGGCACATGATCATCTTATGAAATATTAATCTCATCAATTAATGAATTTAAAAAGAGAGAATAAATATTTTGTGGTCCAGTCTTATACAAACTTTTTGTATAGGACACTCCCATTCATATATCTCGACATGAGTGGTTTGGATCAAACTATTTGTAACTATTACAAATTGGGTCGTATCCATAGTGTCACCAGGATAAGGCCTTTAAGCTTATCCATATACTTTAGACCTTTAGGTTATTTATTGAACATGATCCGCGTGTATATCAACTATATAAATGTCCATGAATTCATACAATAACCTTGGATTTTTTTGATTTATTACATAATGGTATGTAAATGAAAAAAACTTAATTTATATAATGATAAATAGTTTATTTACAAAGCTACGAGCTTTACAACATAAACCCCGACAATTTTCCACTTGCACTAAGCTAGTGGGGACTATACATTGAGTAAACTAGGGCATACCTTATAACACCTCCCAGCTGCCCTAGACAAGGTGATGCATATCTCGTAGACCTAGACACTCTAGATGACTCTCAAATATTTTAGCCATGAGAGTCTTTGTAAATAGATCAACACAGTTGTCCTTAGATGCAATTTTAGTGACCACTTCATCACCCATTTGCACCACCTCTCTAATCAAGTGATATTTTCTCTCTATATGCTTGCCTCTCTTATGGCTTCTAGGTTCTTTAGAGTTAGCCATAACACCATTGTTATCACAATAAGTATGATAGGCAAGTTTATATTGGAACAACTTCCAAATTTGTCTAGAATTTTCTAAGCTAAACAACTTCCTTTGCTGCTTCACAAGCAGCCATATATTCAGCTTCCATTGTAAAGTTTGCAATGCATCCTCGCTTGATGCTATGCCACACTATAGCTCCTCCACATAGAGTGAATATTGATTCCAATGTGGATTTCTTAGAAATCAGTCTGAAAATTAGTTTATCCTGCAAGAATTAATATCTTAGCTTTATACACAAGCATATAGTCCCTTGTTCTCCTAAGATACTTAAGAATCGTTTTGACTACAGTCTAGTGATCATATCCTGGATTAGACTGATATCTACTGATAATCTCTACTATATAACAAATATCAGGTCTCATGCACAACAATGCATACATGAGACTACATACAACAGAGGCATGAGGAATCTATCACATTTCCTCAATCTTTTGAGGTGTTTTAGGACGTTGTTTCTTAAACAAGATAATTTAATGCCTGAAAGGTAAATTACCCTTCTTTGAATTTTGTATCGAATACCTGACAAGCATCTTGTCAGTATAAGATGCTTGAGAGAAGGCTAGGGTCTTGTTCTTACGATTTCTTATGACTTGAATCCTTAGAACAAACTGTGCTTCCCCCAAATCATTCATATGAAATTGCACAGCTAGACATTCTTTTATGATGAGTAGGATATCATCCACGTACAACACTTGAAAAGTTACTTTCCTTTTGATGATCTTCTTGTAGACAAGATTCATCACCATTTTATTCAAAACCATATGATTTGACAATATTGTCAAATATAATATTCCAAGATATTGATGCTTGGTTATGTCCATAAAAGAATTTATTAAGCTTGCAAACTTTTTGCTTTTAATCTTAGTCTATGAATCCTTTTGGTTGGCTCATGTAGAGGTTCTCTTCAAATTTGCCATTCAAAAAGACAGTCTTAACAGCCATTTGCCATATCTTATAATCATAAAACGTGGCAGTGATTAAGAGAATGTGAAGTGATTTTAACATGTCAACAGGAGAGAAGGTTTTCTCATAGTCCACCCCCTCCCTTTAGGTATACCCATTTGCCAAAAATATCACTTTCAAGGTCTGAAATTTCCCATTTATGACTCTTTTTCTCTTGGAGATCTACTTGAATCCTATGGGTTTTACCCCTTCAAATTGCTCTACAAGATCCTAGACTGAATTGGAGTATGTAGATTCCATTTCAAGGTTCATGGCTTTTAGCCATTGAGCTTTATTAGTGTCATTCATTGCTTGTTTGAATGTCAATGGATCGTATGTGTCATCATCCGGTATGACAACTATTGGGTTTTATGCCTTAAAACTCGTAGATGGTAAAGGTTATTAATTGACTGTCATCAATAAAGAGTTATAGATGTTAATTCAATAAATGTTATTATTTGTCTATTTTTGTCCTAATAACCCTAAATCCAATAAAATAACATCCAAGGTTTCCTTATGAGTCTTGAACTATATGTGGAGACATACAGGGATCAATGCTCCAGATACAGCCTGAAGGGTCTATAGTATAGGGATAAGATTGGGTATCTTATCTTGGTAATACTATGGATACGACCCACTATGTATTTGATACAAACACAATGATCCAACATGTTTGTGTAGTTGACATACGAGTGGGTGTATCTTATTTAATGAGTTTGCATAAGACCAGACCGCAAAATAGTAACCACTAGATGTACACACCGTTAACTAGTTAGGTTTCTATTTCAATAGGAGGATCTAGGCAACATAGTCTTAATCCTGAGTATATTATGAATTCCTGTTGATGATGGATTATCCTTTGATTTTTATGGGTGAGGGTGGCCAGTTCGCCAACCCAATATGCTTACCATTTTGGGGACGAGACCAAGTGGGGAGCTGGGAATACAATAATACAAGATGGAATTCACTTCTTGACCTGAGAGGGTAAGTACATGAGTGTTCCCTTAAGTGGTGTCTCTGAGACGTGAACAAAGAGCCCTACCCTCTCATTGGCCTGAGAGGGGTTTCTGTTTATTGGTTGGAGCATAAACAGGTTGTTCATTAGAGGAGCATTGATACTTAAGAAGTCAGAAGTAACTCAAGGGTAAAAACGGTAATTTGACCCAGTTGGAGTTACGAACACTCATGAAGGACTAACTTGGTGTTATTGGTCTATATACGTGAACACAGAAATATATTTATAGTGAGAAGAGTGCAGTTGTAGGTCTTTAGTGGAGTGTACTGATGACGGGCAGAAATGTACATTATTATAAGCCTTTTATTTAGAATTATAAGGGTTGTTAAGTAGAATATGCAGTGATTATACTAAGAATTCATGAGAAAGTGAGCTTGTGTTGGTCACCAACGAAAATCTTGGCTAACCCACTATTATGCGTTATTTTAAGTCCAAATGTCTATTTTTGTAGATAACACAAGAATCGATCGCATGCGGTGAATCTCGCCATCACAGAGGCGTCGCATACACGATCGCATATGTTCGACGCATGGATGTTACGACCATTAACCGCATGCATCCATCGCATAGAGGTTGCGACTACATAATATAACCGTAATAGAGGGATGACCGCAATGGTGGTGGAATGCGATGATACTCATGAACCCAAGCATGAACGCATACCTTGGAAGTATCAAAAGGTGATGTTGACATTTCACCTACCACGCCATTAGTAGTAGAGACCATCACACTGTTAGCTGTAGAATTTCAGAAAAGGACCATTAATGTTGTGATGATCAAGCTCTATAAATAGAAGCCTTAGAGCACAACTTCAAATGATTCGAGCTTCTGACTTCGGCAGATCCTTGTGATCCAGACGAAAGCGTAAAAAGATAGTCTTGAGAGTTCTTCATTCCTCCTATCATTCCGATCGATGACCAGAGCCTCGCCGAAGATAGATCTTTAGAGAGACTACTCCACCGCCCATCCATGGCACCACCGGCAGCCTTGACACATATCTGATGGATTTAAGACATTGCCCATCTGGCCCTCCATATCTCTTCTATCTCTGTATTGTATTACATTGTGGCTTAAGAGATTAATACATATTGTGATCAATGCATTTCTCTACTTCCTTCGATTCCATCTCCATTTGCCTCTTCTTATCATCCTTTACTTTCATCGCAGCAACTAAGTAAGATTGCTAGAGTATCGCATACTTAATCATGCGATATAGACATATGAAGCATATAGCAAACCACCGAGAGGTGTGCGTTGCGCGAGTGCTGTGAGAAAATCCTATTTGGTTAATGTGATGCTGTAGCAACGCTTGTTTATGAGCTGATCAGCGGTAGCTAACTGCCCGGGAGGCTAAGTGGTGGAATGTATTAAGCAAAATAAGCGGTGTTCCTAGAGATAGGAATAATCCTATGTCAACCATGCTTTATGTGATTGCCTTGTCTTATGAGCATCATTCATCATTTAGGCATACTTGGGAGAGTAGTCTAAAAACTAAATCTAGGCTTGAGAGAGTCAGATTGGATCTCATAAGCAAGAATAGAGGCTTAGGAATAAGCTCTGTTTGCTATTACACAACGTATGCACTCTATAGATATGATATGAAAGTATGCAGTCACATCGCATGCGTCCAAAAGTAGGATACGGTGGTATGCGGTCATCTCATTTATGTGAGGGAGCACGTGAGTAAGAATAGAGACTTAGACATAAGTCTTCTTGAACTATCACATATGCATCGCATGCGTCTTCGTCAAGTGTGTATAGCATAATCGCATAGCTTGCGCTGGCTGGGGTTACCCTTGCGATCAAGCTTATTGATGCGGTGAAGACATCCCCGCCATTTTATTTATTTTTCCCATGCATCTTATTACGCGTTAACAGTTGTCGTGTCTCTAACTCTCATAGTCATACTTCCACTACTTAATCTGTTAGTTAGGAGTAGGAGTAGCGCATAGCCAATAACCTTCAGATTCTTTTATTTTTCGCCGCAAACACTTTACTTTTTTAGCTACAAGTCCCTGAGTTTGACCTCGAATCACCTGAGAAACTTGCGATCTCGTTATACTTGGCGAGAGAGCAAGAAAACTTGTGGCAGGAACGCATGGTCATCAAACGCATATGACCAGCGACGCATGGAGAACAAATAATGAACGTATATTTATTTACTCCGTTTTCCACCCATCATGTACCCACAGTTAATGAATATTGATTAATTTGGTCAATGAGTTTAGCCAATTAATCTTATATCATTGGAGCTTTTGATCTATAGGGCTACCAAATCCGTTTGTTAACTCACTAAAGGATATTAAAGAGAGATGATTTGAATTTATCAAATTAATTTGAGGAAACTATATATTAATGTTATTAATATATAATTAATTATGGATATGATCTATAATTTAAATTAAACTGTTAAGTAATATTTGAATAAAATTTAATTAATTCAAGTAAATTAGATTTACAAAGAATTAACTAATAGAGAGGTATTGCATATGATATTTATGATAATTAAATATACATACGTTAAATTGGATTTTGATGTATAAATAGTTATTTAATAATGTACAAATTAAATTAAATAAGTGTTATTTAATTGTGAGAATTAATTAAATAAGTGTTATATAATTAATTGTGCAAATTAATTAAATAAGTGTTATTTAATTAATTAATTGTGGAAAGGAAAATTAGAAAAGGATTAGGAAAAGGGTTTGATCCTTATCTATATAAAGTCTTCCTTATGGCCCTTTTGGGGCATGAGTACAATTTTTCCCTAAGCAACAAAGAAAATTCTCTATACTCTTCAGAAGTCTTTTCTCTTCTTCCTCTACCAATAGTTGAATACCACCTATCCCTCTATTGGAATCCTAGAGAATAACAAGATTACTCTCGTGGTAGTGGTTGAGATTGTTCAAAAAATCGTTCATGGTCAAGATCGTTGGAGGAGTCGTTCTAATCTTTTTCCAAAGCATGCTAATTACATTTTATATTCTGTTTTAGTATACTGAATTTTTTTATGAAAAAATCGAATTGTGGGATACGATGCATTCATAACACTTCCGCTATGAGATTCGATCCTTTCAACAACTTGGATTTCAGTTAAACCCATATAGCTATCGGGTTTTGTTATAACCCTTCCATTATGCCAAGGCACTCCCAACTCTTAGGAATGACATACCTGACTACTAGATGTGTCATAACAAATTTTGCTGATGAATTGCCAACAACTTTTGTTAGTGTACTATCAACAACTCTTGTTGATGTTTGTGTAGTTTCATTGGAAGTCAATTCATTCTACACAATTTTACTATGAGGTTTATGATTCCTCATGTGATCTTCCTCCAAGAAAGTTGTATTTGTGGATACAAACATCTTATTTTTTTTAGATCATAAAAATAACCACCTCTAGTTTCCATAGAATAGCCCACAAAAAGGCATACTTTTGAATGAGATTCCAACTGATCTGGGTTTGTACTTAGCACTTATATTGGTGATAAGAAAAAATTAGATGTGATGATTTGTGTACACGCAAGTGTACGTGGTCAAGTTATAATATAATAAAATGACTTTAGAGGCCGAGTATCATCTTTAGGGATCAATTTAACAACTATTGTTTAGCTATCTTAGAATTATGCCAATTTTAGCTAAGGAATCAAAATCAAGTTGAGTTTGTAATTCTATGAAGCAATAAAATAAAACAATAGAAGTGTATAGAAAATCCAAGAACAAAAGTGTTCTAGGGTATTGAATCCATTAATTACTTCATTAGATCTATTATAGTCAATTCATGGAATCATATATAAACCTAATACCTAAGTCTAGAAACTTAATTCAAGATTATTTCCTCTAGAAAATAACTTATTCTCATACAACTTAGATGATAACTAATTTCTTGAAATCAAATTAAGAAACAAGGCATTAAAAATTGCCATCAACAACTTTCACTATTAATCTAACTATTTGCATGAAAGATTAATAATGATTTAGTAATATAGTCTGGTTAAACATTCAACCTAATAATCATCGATGGCCAATCAATAAGAATTAAGCACAATATCATTAAAAAGAAATTAGTTCAACAAACATCCATGAAAAGACTAAATTTAATCTAAATTCATAACAACTTCATCAATATCCTAAAACAAGCAAATTTGGCCACTCATAGCTTGCACAAACATACTTTCATACATGATTTCAAGCATAAGATTTAGAAAAGAAAAGGAACCGACGAAGAATCCTCTCGAAGACTTCCTTAATGTCTTGACTCCTCCAAGTTCGCCTCAATCGTCTCCTTGAGAACTTGAATGATCGCCAAAATATCCCCAAATTCTCTAACTTTGTAGTGTAAACTCTCTCTATATGTCTCAAATTTCATATTTGGTCTCCTCCATGGAGTGTTGATGAGCTTCCAAACATATATAGGATCAAAGAATGGAGCCCAAGACCTTTCCAAAAATGTAGAATTTTTATTTTAGGAAAGCTTGGCATCATAATGCTCAGAAGCAACATTGCAACATTGGTCTGATTCTACCATAGCGTAACACTGTGCTCTAAGAAACATTGCAACATTGGCCAGGTGTTGCTTCAATGTAATGCTATGCTCTACATAGCGTTGTAACACTCTCCAAACCCTTGCTCTCAGGTCTATAGCATAAAGGGACAACGTCGCGACGCTCTGTGTTACGGTGTCTTGCGTCTTTGGCCTTTTTCACCTACTTTCTTCTCTCTCCTTGAACCATTTCTTGGTTTTGACTTCTTTAAGTGTAATTTTGGTCTCTCTTTTTTGGCTTATTTTGACTATATTTCAATTCTCAATCATGAACTCTAAAAATCTCTAGCAAACACATCAAATTTCATAATATCACATTAAAACCAACCTAAATCTAAGGCAATATAATGCATATTTTGTGTGCGCTTCAGTTAGGCATCCCCAAACTCTTAAGACACATCCAAAGTTCAGATCGTTTCTCGAAGACACTCTTTGATAAAACATTGTTTAAAATATACACTACTGTCAAAATTGCATGCCCATAAAAAGAATCTGGTAGCTAAGCATAGCTCATTATCAACCTTGACTTGATCGAAATGATTTAATCTTTTTACTTAATAGATTATCAACTTTAACCTTGTACTCCATAAACTTTTTAAGGGCTTCAGACTTATGTTGCATTTGGTAAAGATATCCATATCTTGAATATATGAAAGAGATGAAGTATTCAAAATCTCTCCTTGCTTTAACATTCAACAGGCCACAAAAGTCTGAATGTATAAGCTCTATAGGTTTTTTGGCTCTGTGAAATTTCCAGTAAAAGGTTTCTTGGTCATCTTGCCTTTAAGAAAAAATTCACATATTGGTAATGTGGCAAATTTTAATTCATTTAGAAGATCACTCTTTACCAACCTCACAAGCCTATTGAGATTTAAATGACCCACCTTAAATACCAAAGATAGGTATCACTTTTGTAAGAAACCTTTTGTCTTTTTGTTCTAGATGTTGTTGTACTAAACAGTTTAGTATTAAGAAGCATTTTACATGATAACAAGTTTAGCACATACAAATTATCTTTAATAAAATCTGAATAAATATCCAAGTCATTCTAAGAAATAACAATTTTGTTTCGAACAAAGTTTAAATAGTAACATTGTTCAACTAAAAAAGAAACTGAAATTAAGTTTCTCTTAAAATTAAGATCCTCAAAAGATAATTTAATGCTTCCAATAGTAGTAGGTGATACGACTTCATCCATTCCAACCTACATCATCATCTCTTCAGCTTTTAATTGCTCCAAAGTGTTAATGTGTTAATGTAAATTTAACCCATCATTTTAGATCTTATAGTTCTGCCCAACAAGCCTGTTGAATGGAAGTTCAATATTGGAACCAGATACTATAGTTCTATCTATTGCTGAAGTTTACCTTGATTTTGACCCGTGCAAACACCTTCTAAAGGGAGGACACTTCCAGGGTGCCACAAGGCCAAGCATTAGTCTCACGAGGTAAAAAAAATGATGGAGTAAGTAGGATATATTGAAACATTTCGTTTTCCCACTTATAAATAATTTCTCTAATCCACTTTGATCTTGACCCATGCAAATATCTCCCAAAGGGAGGACACTTCTAGGGTGCAACAAGACTAAGCATTAGTCTCACAGTGTGAATCTTTCTGGAGAACGTAGAAGAGACGACACATTCATCTATTCTCCCATTAAGTATTTTGGAATAGGGGTTTCGTCACTCAAACTTAGGTCAAATCATTTATCCAAGTTGAAATTTTGTATGCCCAAACATAACTCTTATGTCCGGATAGTTGACATAATGTGAAATATCCAAGTTTATTAAACTCTTTAATAAACTAAACACATTATATTTTAATAAAAGTTTGACTAATTCAATTCCCAGGTCAGTTCCTAGATGGGGTTGTTTTGTCGTCGCCAACCTAAATACCACAATCCTAGACAGAACATTCCTTAGATATAGTTGCCTCCGACTGAATTTGTCGGAGCACTGTGGCACTATGGGGCGACATTGTGACGCTATTCGTCATACTGTCCGCTTTCTACTCAGAGCGTCGTGGCACTGTGCCTTCTGCCCACCTCAGATGCCTCGAAGCACCATGGCGCTCCAAGAGAGCATTGCAGTGTTCATTAATTAACATCATTTCTTCTTTTGATTTTTGATTTTGCCTTTGGTTTTCTCGGCTTTCTTCACAGCAACTCTTTACCATGAATGACACAGACTTACAGACTCATTAACAACAAAAAGAACTACCCATAAACATTGGGTTTTACATTGATCTCATCAATAAAACTATTAATCTAAATGCCAAAAGCCTATACAGCCAACCCACAAACTGCAATTAAAAGTACATGCATCTCATGCATTTATTTATAAGCTACCCACCATTCTTAATTTTTAATTCAAATCAGGAATCAAAGATTGGCTCTGATACCAATTCAAGGGATTTGAATGTAGGTGGAAGCATGATATTGCTTTCTTTGATTTCTTGAATAATTAAAAATAGAAAATAACAAGAAGAGGTTAAGAACCATATCGTTGCCGATGTGTGACCGTAACACCTCTTGAAACTGGTTCTCATTGATAACATGGTTTTATACAAGTTATTCTCTCCTAAAGTTAAAATATTTAGAAGTAGTTGAGATCGAGTGCGTTGAAATCTTAAGAAAATAGTGTGAAATTCCTTCTTATGTGTTCACTGTCTTCAAATGAAAGGCTTGACTCAATTGCATTGCTGGTCAATTTAATATGCAAGAATACAAACGGAAACAAAGGAAAAAGAGCCATGCATTGGAGCCAAACACAAGCCATGTTCTAGTGCCCAAGATAAGCATGCACTAGAACCAAAGAGAACCATGCAGCCAAAGGTTCATGAAGCAAAGGAACATAAGAACAAGCCATGCAGTGAAACATCTTAAGTAGCAAGCATAAGAGCCAAACACATTTTAGGATACCATAGGCAACTTCAAGAATGAATGTGCACATTCCTTGACGCGTTTGCTATAATACTTTGCAGATGCGGCCTGACGCACCTACCACTATCTTGTGTGGTAGAAGTGGTCCTGCGCCCGACACTATATATACATTTTAGCTTCAAAGAAGAAGGTATCATTCGATCAAAAGGAGATTCAACCTTGCATAATTCTGCCTTGGAGGAAGAATCAGGGTGAGTCAAGTCCACCTTCTATTGCCGCCGGAGAAGACAACTCCAGAGAAAATCTTCTCCACTCCTTGTCAATCGAAGAACATAGTTCAACATATAATTCAAGATCACTGGAGAACATGAGATTGTCGTTGGCGATCATCATCTCATCTATTCATCTCCTTAATCTATATCTTTACCATATTGTATTTTGTTTCTACTTCTATTGCGTTCATCTACATTGTCATGAATTCTTCCATTTTTAATACTTATATCATGACTTCATCTATATCTGTTCCTTCTACCACTTTTACATATTTTCCATGAATCACTAACTCATCAGTGAGTTAGGATGAGCTCATCCTCATTCCGGCGAGCTCAATGACAAGTGAAGGTGCATTTGATTTAGTGTGAACATATTTAATTGCTTGCATCCATTTGGCCAATTGGTGTAAGTAGAAATAATCAACTACTAGAGAGCGCAAGTGATTATGGATTTCACTAAATCAAGTAAGAGATGTATTTTTGCTTGAGAGAGCATGAAAATATATCCTTATGTCCAATGTAACCTAAACATGCATCATGGAGACATGATCTCTATGGCTAACAAATCGAGAGGTGGAGACCTAGAGGTTACGAACATGAACACTAGCTTGTCATTAGATTCATAGGTTTGAGGATCACTCATTCCAATTCCATTTTCTCACTCGTTTCTTTCCCTAACTTACTTTTGTGCTACACGTTCACTACCACGCATCCACCATTACACATGCATCTCTACACTCCCTATATTTTACTCGCTTTAATCTATTTTATGCTTTTCACTACACCAACCACCATTAATTGATACCTTCACCTCTGCGTTCTTTAGTAGAAAATCACTAACTGAGTTGGTTTATCTTTTAAACACCATCCCTGTGTCAGACCTCAGTCCTCACCGAGACTACCTTCTAATTAGTTTATACTTGGGCTGTTAGAAGTAAAGCTTGTGCAAACTATTAGGAACTACTGTAAATCATGAAACACGATTAAGCATATGACAAATTGAGCATCAATACCTTCTTGAAGTCTTTTAGTTCCATGAGATGTTCCTTGCTATGTGATGTGAACTCTTTGCAGTGTTGTTTTATTCCCAAAAAAGAGCTAATCAAAAGAAATTTTTATTGTAACAAACTCAACAACTTCTATTATAAAGATATAGCAATAGTGGCAAGCACGAGTTGATCTGCATGGAAGCGCTAGCTTCGTTTCTTAAGTTAATTATATAGTTATAGCTATAAATGGGGGTGGTTTGGTATGGATGAGAATAAATTGCATAAAATTAAATTGCATGAAGTGAGATAAAGGTAAATATAACTATAGATTGGAAAATCTACTTATGGGAGCAAAGGAATTCCTAAGTAATTTCGATCATTGAAATTGTTGATTAAGCATACATTCCACTTATGTGTTCATAACGACTTGCTTGCAACGACCAAAATAGGCTCTACAATGGCTGACAACTAGATGAGAACAAACTAGGTAAGCACCCTAATTATTAATTGAAGTCTAACAAAGCACCGACTTATTGAGTTAACAACTTGGGTCACTCTCACCCATGAAAATCAAAGGACCGACCTCAAAGACAGGAGTCATAAATCACTCAGGATTAAGACCGAGTTGCACATAATCATCCTATGAAATACTAATCTCATCAATTAATAGATTTACAAAGAGAGATTAATCTCATCAATTAACGGATTTACAAAATCTTTGTACATGATACCCCCACTCACATGTCTCCACATGAACGATTTGAATCAAACCATTTGTAATTATTACAAAGTGGGTCGTATCCATAGTATCACCAAGATAAGGCACCAAACCTTATCCATATACTATAGAACTTTAGGTTATTTCTTGAAAATGATCCATGCATATGTCCACTACATATATGTTCAATATTTCATAGAATAACCTTTGATTTTCTTATTTGTTGGATAATGTTATGCAAATGATAAAAAAATTATTTTATTAATTAATAAATATTTTATTTACAGGACTATGAGCTTTAGGGCATAAACCCCAAAACACTCAAGAACAACAAAATAATTGAGCCAAAATAGTCAGACAATGATTGAGTTTGAGAAATCAGAGTTAAAATCATAAAAATTAGAGACAACGAAGAAAATAGAGAAGGAGAAGAAGGTCGTTAGATAAACAGAGGGTTGGTCGATGGAGAGAACAGAGAGAGAGGAGAGGGTGGATTGAAGTGGCTATTGGTGTGTGAAGTGAGTGGCTAAAATGAAAACCCTAACTATTAATAGTATATATATATTTTTTAAAAAAATGGCCCTCCCAGTTCGGTTCAGCTTGAACCGGCCAAAAAACCCATAGCATGAGAAACGACTCGAAAATTGGGTTCTTCAAAATATAAAATGAACCCGAACCCAAAAAAAACTAACTCAATCCACCCTTACGGTTTGGGTTGGGTAGTCCAGATTGGTCGAGTTTTGTGGTTATTTGAATACCCTTACATTCAGCAGCTGGAACTTTGGAATGAACAAGATCTGGCACATGATTGCAGCAATTTAGCTAATAGTTGAATTAAAAAGCTGGAGGAATGGAGCCATGAACATTTGATTCATTTAGAATATAAGATTTCTTTGCAAGAAGATCTCACAGATAAGGTATGGAAAGCACAAGGGCAAATTGGTGGCCTAAGATCTGATATGTCTTTTAATATGATTTATTACGAACACTCCATAATTGAACTTAGTAGTAGTATCGATCTGGTATAATAAGCTAGCTAGACTTTTGGACAAACATGACGTGGGATGAGGGATACCAATTTTCAATTCCAATCTTATACAAAATAGCATATTTGACACTTAGGTCAGCACAAGGTAATTGACCCTTCTTAGGCCAGGCTCTTCTGACACCACATGTATGCTCAAACATGAGATCGACATAGAGGGCCACCACTAGGTACATCTTCAGTAGCTTGACTATCAAAGAATTTGTTAATCAGGATAGAACATAAAACAGAGCAATGGCATCGAACATGAACCTTACTAAAGTCAGGACTATCTATTTTACCAAACTATCTGGGCAGGTTAACATAAAATTGACGAACTAAAAGAGGATAGTAAGGTCCAAGACTCAAAACACTCCTAACCAGGCCAGCTTTACCAGTAACTCCATGATCTCAATGTAATCTTGAACTTGCTTACAGAAGTCTTTCTCAACAGCAATATGTTGGTTCACCACAAACTTCCATATTTCTGCATTATCTTTAGTGTGGAATGAAATGCTTTCTGAAGGAAATTAGACATGAGGATTTTCATGAGCAGTTGAATGATCGTTTCAAATTCCATTTGAATTGAACAATAACAATTACAGTCACGAAACGGAAACTTACAAGTCATGCAAAATACGAAATTACAACAAGCTTTACAAGATATTCAAGGGAAAGATTTTACATACCTTTGAAGACTCATCTTCAAACTCCCTCAATCACGAACGCCCATTCAATCTTCAAGACAACAACACATGAACACCCGAACACAATGACCGCAACACAGCACAATCACAGCGAACACGAACCCAACGATCTCTAAAATCATGAACCCAACGATCTCTAAGATCATGAACCTAACGAACGACCTCCAAAAACCTCAACCTTAGTCGAGTTAAGTAAGACACCACCACAATGGCTACGTCGGTATTCTCAGTGTGAGAATCTAGAAGTGTGGGCTCTGTGTGAACTTGTTAGAGGAAGAGAATGGAGGAATAATAATCGTGTAAATGATTGAGCAAGTAGGAGATGACAAGAGTCTATCGTGTAGATGAATGCTCAATCATATAACAAATGCTCCATGATTGTATAGCAAATGCTCCACGATCATTTAGCTATGACCAGTTGAGTGAACTAACGTATAGTGTCACTACACGATCGTTTAGTCTCTCTTTGAACTATCGTTTAGTGAATCCAATTCTCACTTGACAATGATCCATGAGTACTTGCCGAGAATAGTAACTCTCTAAAAAAACTACTAAATTTAGGAAAAAAATTTTCCTTTTATCTCACGGTTACCATGAAACCACCAATAACCTCCCACTCAATTGGTTATTAGAGAAAAAGATATAATTATCCAATAATTAATATTATTATAAATATATATGATAACCAACTTACCATATTATATCTATAACCTATAGTTTTAATATTTCATCTCATTAAACATATAAACCATAGTTCTTTTTCTATTTCATGGTATTTAACGTAAATCTCATTTACATTAATCCTCCACTTGATGTATCTCATACATCACACTGATCATATTATATATAATTGAATTTTCTTTTGTCAATTTGAATATTTCAAATCAACACCAAGAACTGATTCTCAACTTGAATTGATTGAGCTACCAAAGCGACCTTATGGACCTGTAGCTTGAAGCTCCAACGGTACGTGAATAACTGACTAAACTCTTTAGTCACAGGACCCACCATCTGTTAATTGTCAGGCACTTTATTAAAGATCGACAGCGGTACTCTCTTTACTAGAGATATATTTTGTGTCCATATCAACCAATCAACGGTGCGATAACCCTTCATAGATCGCTCGTAGTACAATTGGACTAAAACCAAGGTCCAAACCTGATTTCTTTCAAATTGAACCAATTTTTATTGCATGGAATTCCTCCAACATTCATCTTTCAAGGCCTTAACAACATTTTTTTTGTTCAACGAGAGAGGTAAAGCAGATATTACCAATAATTTGTAGATAATTCACCTTTTCTTTCTTTATGGTGGACACTCCAAAGTCGATATTGCCAATGATATTACTAGGAGGATGATTCTTTAATATTCTAAGAGATGGTTGCTTTGGATTATTGTGATCATCTTCACTCTAAGAGAAGACACTGTTCTCAGTATTAGACTCAATGTCAAATGTTTTAACACGAGCATGTTAGAGACAACATTTTTCTTTTTACAGACATCTGTTGCGACAGTCTCATTCTCATCTTCATCTTTTTCAATAAAGGATATTGAACCATTGGCATCGTTTATGACAACATCAATTGTCTCTATGACACACTTTGCACACTTGTTGTATATGTGGTAAGTTCTATTGTTAGTTTAATATTCAAGGAAAATTCCCTTATCAATCTTGGAGTCCCATTTTCTTCTAGGCTCACAATTAACCAATATATAACATGGACTGTAAATATATGAAAGTATTTGACTCTAGGTTTGCTCTCCCACCAGATTTCATAATTTGTGGAATCATTACCAAAATGCAGAGTAAATCGATTATGTATATGACAAGTTGTACTAAGGGCTTCAGCCCAAAACTGATAGGGATTGTCATCTGCATATAACATAGCTCGAGCCATTTTCTTAAAGTGTGTGATTCTTCCGTTCAACAAAACAATTCTGCTGAGGAGTGATTGGAGTAGAAAATTCAAGATGAATGCCTTCACCAGAATAAAAATCAACAAACTCTTTAATAAAACCAATCATTTAATGCATGCTTGTACAATATTTTCCCAATTCACCTTCCAGGTCGATTCCCAGGTAGATGTGTTCCATTTCCATCAGCTTAAATATCCCCACCTAGACAGAATGTTCCTTAGACTAAGGTCCCTTATGGGCAATTATTATATAAATTTAATATTTTGATTAAATTCATTTTAATCCTATTAGAACAAATTAAAACGATCAACCTATTTCTAATCTGATTAGAAATAATTCCAACATAAGTCTAAGTTGATCAATTTTAAACCATTTAAAATTAATTTGGACCTATGGTTTCATGCAACTCTTGATTATAGATTTTAAACTATCTCATTAAAACTATAATACTTATATTTTTAATGCTTTATTAAAATCTATAAATTTGCATCTAAGGACATTTATTAAATACAACAATTATATTTATCTAAGTAATGTCATGCTCAATGCAAATTCCATTTTCATTTGATAAATATAACACTTATATAAACCATACATGAAAACCAAGCATTCATATACATCATTCCACTATACATTATAACAATTTTAATATATCATGATGCATGGACATGCTTAGTGTAATCATACATCATATAACATAACAGTTATAACATGATGCATGAACATGCTAATTTAATCATGCATCCATAAAATACAACCCTTATATTTAATTATGATGCATGTACATATTTATCCTAAGGAAGGTATTTTTTTAATCTATATGACATATAATATGTAATAGGAATTCAAATATTAATCTAAACATACATCCAATGCATAACTAAATTAATTTAACCAACAAAAATTAGACCAATTTTGGTACCTTGATGCAAAATTAATTAAAAAGTATAAAAGAAAATTAGGTCAAAAGCTTTAACTGCAGCCTCCTCGCACACGCTATCACGATTACGTCAAACTTTATAGTGTTGCAATGCCGAGGGGCAGTATTGTGATGCTACAAATCTGATGTGTTGTGCCTTGCTGCCTCCTCTTTCAGCGTTGCAACGCTGCAATTGCAGTATCGCAACGCTAAAGGGTAGGATGCTTCTATTTTGCTTATTTTCATCTCCGTACTTGCCCCAAACACCTCTATACAAAGAGTTTGTATAAAACCGAACCATGAAATGGTTAGTGATAACATGTAGAAATACAAGTTATTTATGCTACCTTATTCAGATATTGCGGCCAAAAGAGAGTAAATATGCGTCGATTGTATGAAAATTAGCTAAGAAGTACAATAATTATGAATTATTGCAATTACGCCCACTTAAACCATCAAGATGGTAGAAAAGCATATTTTTATTATGTTTTGCAGGAAATCAAGTCACCGCTTGCGATCAAGAGAAACTGAACAACGCATCTCCATCGCATTGCGCCCGTCAATCAACAATGAAGAGACGATCAACGCAATGACGGCGCATGCGACAATCAATCCAGAGCTGAACTTCAACCGCATGTGATAATAAAAACAACACTGCATGCGAGCATACGATCGAAAGATGCAATTGAGCAACGCAAATGCGAAGGATTGTGACACGTGTACAACTAACCGTTGTGCATATTCGACGGACTGATTGCATAACAGAAGGAATATTTATTCCACCATTTTCAAAATTTTCATAGTAATAAAGTGGGGTCCACAAGTCAGAGAGTTAAAGCTTTTCACCTATAAATACCCTCATAGAATTCACTGAAAAAATATACTTGATATGGGGGATAATTGATACGAGGCTATTGAGAGAGAGGTTGAGCTGAATGCTGATCAGAAAAAATCCAGGAAGAAAAAATACAAGGCCGAGAGGTGAGTCTCAGTGCAAATCTGCCAAATCCCCGCCGTGAAGCTCTGTACTTTAATCCCTGCTACCAAACGAGCAAGTCTGAGAGGGAAGCTCTTTCTTCCACATGATCCATACGCCGGTAAGCGACCTCTCCATCCATATTTGTGTCAAGACATTGGCACTCATCTATATTTGTTTCTAACTCTTATTCATCAATTGTATTTTATTTTCTTAATCTCTTCATTCACAATCATGTATCGAACGCTTGATCATATAGTTAAATGTCTCGATCATTTTCATCTCCATCTTTCTGTCTACTTCCGTTCCTCCATTAATCGTTTTCTCCACGATGTTTTCTTAATCCCTTAGTGATTAATATGAATTAAACAAGTGATTTAATCTATGATAAAGAAATAAAGATGTTTAGCTAAAGTATGCTAGACGGCATCTTCACCTGTGAGAGCAGAAGTAAAGATGCCATTCTGATCTGTCGAGAGAAGATTAGAAGAATGCGTTAGCTATAGCGAGAAACACTTCCAGAGATGGAAGCAACCTTGCGTTCATTAGTTAATCCTTGTTTCACCACAGAGATATGGGAACGCGACCGATCACCGAGAGGTGTACGCCAAGGGAAAAGCGGAACCGTACTTATGTCTTTAACGCAATTATGGAACTTTCCACGTTTGTATTAATTATTCGTTCTCTTTCTGCTTTGCACATAAGCCTTGCCACCGCATAACATGATTCTTTGTATAATCTTCACAGTCAGTCTCAACCTCGGTATCTTGTATCATTTAACATGTATCTTGTATCATCATAGCTTAGGTTTACTTTATCGCAATTTACTTTATTATCACATTTTTATCGCTTGTCTTTAGTTTATCGCATTTTTAAATACCTGTATGCACACCTTTCGTAAATTGAAAAACCCCGGTCGCATATATAAAAAATGTAACACATTTAACCTAAAACAGTCCCTGTGTTCGACCTCAGATTCACACCGAGAAACTTGCGGTGGAATTATACTTGGTTCCAACGTAAGGAAACAACGCACAACATACTATAAGAACATTCATTAATAACGCATCTCTAGGAGTAGTGTCGCATAGAGAAAATAAAGTCATCATTCCTCCACGTGTTATATGACATAAGATCATAAGATTAGAATGCATTGTACATCAACAAGTTTATGGCATTTTATGTATTTACAAGTTTATGGCGATGGATAGATTTCATGTCATCAATTAGTCTCTTTATATAACACCGTTAATAATAGAGACTTACATTTCACTAGGATGACCATATGTGACATGACCAGAATCCTGAGTGAGTTGTGAACTCCTACTCATAAAGGCGGTCCTTTGATTTGTATGGGTGAGAATTGTCAGATTACCAACTCAACAAGCCTACAAATTTGGAGATTCGTCTGACTAAAGAGCTGGGAACACAACTACACAAGACGGAATTCACTCCTTCCCTAATAAAGAGGCAAGTAGATAAATTTCTCCCTTAAGGACTTGTTCCGAGTATTAAATATAGTGGCCACACCCTCTCCTGGCCTGAGAGGGACTTGGTCAAAGTTGGACTATGACTTGTTGTTCATTAGAGGAATCAGTGGTACCTAAGAAGTTAGATGTAAATACAGAGAAAGAACGGTAATTTTGGCCCAGTTGTACTTACGAGCAATTCGGGAAGGGTCATCGTACTGTTGATTGGTTATATCCAATAGACACAGAAATTTATCAGTAGTGCGAAGATTGTAGCTGTAAATCTTTAGTGGAATGATCAACAGTTAACATATGTTGGGTAGTTTAATTAAAGAGTTTAATTAACTATCCGATTACCGTTGGAGTTTCAACCTACAGGTCCATAAAGTCCTCTCTATAGCTCAATAGGGATTTAATTGAGAATTAATTTTGGATTAATTTGAATTGTTCAAATTAATTGAGGGAATTAATTACATATGATATAATTAATTAAATTAAATATATATGTGACCATAATTAATATTATGTATTTGATACATTATAATTTAAGGTAATATAAGAGGAATTTGAATATGATTCAAATAAAATTATATGAATGAGATTCATGTAATTAAATTTAATATAAATATGATTTATATTGAGAGGAATTATATATTTGGATATGATCCAAATATCAATTATATGGATGAGATTCATATAAGTGAACTTAATATAAATGTGATTTATATTAAATGCCATGTATTATTGAGAGAAAATAAAATCTATAGGTTATGTTATATTTGATGTAATATAAAACTATAGGCTATATGTTATATTTGGTATAACATATAGTTTATATATATAATAAAGTAGTTATTATATATATTCTTTATTATTATTAATTTAATTGAAATTAATTAAAGGGAAGGAGTTACAACTCCCTCCCCTCATTCTCTCAATTAATTTATGTGGGAGTTGGCTGGAGATTCGTCTTCTTCCTCAATTCTCTCTGAGAGAAGAATTCTCTCTGGAAAAACAAAAACAGAGAAGAAAAGTTCTCTTCCCTCTCCTCCTCTCCATCTCCATCCCTCTTCTAAGGATTCAAGCAAAGCCTGCAACTCTTGCTTGAATCCTTTATCCCAAGAGAATAAAGAGGATTCTCAAGTGGTGGTGTTCCTTTCAAAGAAGGAGATCCACATGGAGAAGGTGATCCATTCATGGCTTGTATGAGGGAGTTCTTGAAGAAATGGTTCTTCAAAGGTAAGGGTTTCTGAAACCCTAAGTATTTTTTTTGAAAGCATGTTATAATTTAAGAAAATACATATCTTGTTCTTTTTTTACTGTAAAACTTACATTCAATGAAAAATGAAATTTGGGTCCTCAAAGGTTCTTTTTCGAAAATTTCCTTCAATCATGTCATTTTGATGCACAATCTCCCAAATCAAATGATATTTCCACTCTATATGCTTGCCTTTCGGTGATTTCTAGGCTCTTTGGAATTTACCATAGCACCACAATTATCACAATAAAGTGTAATCGAAAAAGACATATTCAGAACAACTTCCAAATCAGTAAGAAATTTCTTAAGTCAAATAGCCTCTTTAGCAGCTTCACAAGCAGCTACGTATTCGGCTTCCATAATGTAGTTTGCGATGCATCCTTGCTTGATGCTTTGCCATACTATAGCTTCTTGATAGCTCTAAAAAGAGCTATTATTCCTAGCTTAATTCAGGCTCGTTATTGGATTTTACACATTTATTTTCCTATTTTGTAGGTATCGAGCAACCAAGAGGTAAAATTAATCATTTTGTAAAAATAGGGTTAATTTGAAGCAATCTGGAGTTAATTTGAGCATCCGGGCTTCAAAAGAATCAAAATTACCAAAATGCCCCTACTAGAGGATCACAACGCTCATAATTGGCCTAAGTCAGGCGCTCATTCAAAATTACCACAGCTTGGAGTTAATTTGAGCGTTGCAATGCATCCCAAGCGTCACAATGCTTCGGAGTTGAATCATCGCCAACGTTCCAATGCATCTCAATGCTTGAACTTCAACGCTGAAAGACAGAAGCATCAGCATTGCAAAACTTCTTTAGAGCATTACGACGCTGAGACGATTGATGGACAAGCAATGAGGCGCGCGCGAAAGTGAGCGTTGGACCATGAATTGGACTTCTTATCTTTCCTTTAGACCGCATCGACGTTGCAACTATATATAATTCTCCTCAGCCCTAGGTCAAATTATGTTGAACTTGGGAGGCCGAATCGATGGAGGCTGGAGTTAGACTTCATCCTTTTTCCTTATCCTTCAATTTTCAATATCTTCAGTAATTTATCGAGTACATGCTGAATTGTAGCTTCTCATCCTCCATGGGAAGGTAAGATTTTGGTTTCTTAGTTTAGAGATTCAGAGGAACTCGACGTAATTTTGTGAGATTTCAATTTAATGATGCATTAAAACTTGTTTATGGGTTTTGATCTGAATCTATATGTATGAATTGCACGATTTTAATTGTTGATTGACACCCAATAATTTTGTCGTATGATTCTAACGCTTCGAGATTACCTTGTAATATCTGATAAATATTTATAGCATAATCCTATTGGAAGCAATATGTTAGTTAGGCAAAAACGACTGTTCCTAGCAACCTAGAGAAAAATCGTATTGATTGTTTAATTAAACGTTGGAAATTAAACACTCATCTAAGTGTAATCTCTTGAACTTAATGCGATTTGTTAATTTGTATGGAGCAGATTCGTTTTATGTGTATTTTGATTAATTAGATAATTAGGACCATTTGTTGGGATTCCAATCAATTGAGCTAAGCATAAACAAGAAATTTAAGTCATAAATTAGGTCGATGATCTAAATTACATTGGGTAAATCTATTCCTCTAAGCTAAGACATCTCAATTAATTACGCTTCTATCTTTACTTTTCTCGCATTTTATTTTTATGCAATTTCAATTATCCATCCACACCAACACCCCCCCCCCCCCCCCCCCCCCCCCCCCCCCCCCCCCAATTTATCCTTTTAACTGAAAAAGAGCTTTCATGAACTAATCTTCCGCATTTCCTTGAGGTTCGACCCCAGACTTTCCGCTTGTACTGCCAGTTAGTATAAGTAGTTTGTTCAGTGATTTATAAATATTATTTTCATAGGCATGGGTTTATGGGCAATGGTAAACTCAACATTCTACCACGCCTCCATTCAAAGTTAACACTGGCCCTTATGTGGATTTTCGAGAATCCCGATCAATCTGAAAGTCAAAGTCTGTGTATCTTTTAAGGATCAAATCCTTATCTCCATACACAAGCATATAGTCCCTTGTTCTCCAAAGATACTTGAGAATTGTTTTGACTACCGTCTAGTGATGTAATCCTGGATTGGACTGATATTGACTGATAATCCCTACTGCATAACAAATGTCGGGTCTAGTTCATAACATTCATCTCATTTCCTCATCCTCTTGAGGAGTCTTAGGACACTGTTCCTTTGACAATACAATTCCATGCCTGAAAGGTAATAAACCCTTCTTGTCAGTACACGATTCCTCAGACAAGGCCAATATTTCTTACGATCCCTTATAATTTGGATCCCTAGAACAAACTACACCTCTCCCAAATCTTTCACTTGGAATTGGGCGGCTAGAAATTTCTTTACATTAGATAGAAAACCTACATCGTTGCCAATGAGTAGAATATCATCCACATACAGCACGAGGAAAGCTACTAAGCTGTTGATGATTTTCTTGTAAACACAAGGCTTATTAACATTTTGATCAAAGCCATAATATTTTATTGCAACATCAAATCACATCAAATCTTATATTCCAAGATCGAGATGTTTGTCTCAATCCATAAGATTAAGCCTATAAACCTTTCGCTCTTGATCTTGCTGAATGAATCCTTCTGGTTGATTCATGTAGATGGTTTCTTCAAGATTACCATTCAAAAAGTAAGTCTTGACATCCATTTTCCATATTTATAGTCATAATATGTAGCTATGGACTAGATAATCCTAATAGACTTTAACATGACAACAGGTGTGAAAGTTTCTTCATAATCTACTCCATCAACCTGGGTATAACCCTTTTCCACAAGTATACCTTTAAAGGTCTGTACCTTTCCATTTACACCTCCTTTCCTCTTGTAGATCCATTTACAACCTATAGTTTTTACACCATCAGGTTGATCTACAAGCTCCTAGAAAAAAAACTGAAGTACATGGACTCCATTTTTTGATTAATGGCTTTAATCCATTCATCCTTGTTAACATCTTCTATTGCTTGTTTATAAGACAATGGATCCTCAACTTCATCATGAGTTATGATGTTTTGGGCTTCTGTTAAACCCATGTAGTGTATAGGTGGGTTCATAACCTCCCGCTCCATCGAGGCAACCTCAACTCTTGAGATGGATGACTAGTTGAACTGACGTTAGCAACTCTTATTGATGTATCAACCCCTTCCACAACTCTTGCTGAAGTCACAGTAGATTCATTAAAAATTTCACTTAAAATAATTTTGCTTCATGGCTTATGATCCCTCATGTGGTATTCTTCTAAGAAGGTAGCGTTTTTCGATACAAACACTTTATTCTCACTTGTATCATTAAAATATCCACCTCTCTTTTCCTTGGGGTAGCCTACAAATAGGCAAATTTTTTACGAGGATCCAACTTTTTGGGGTTTGCCATTAGCACATGGGTTGAACATCCCCATATTCGGAAGTTGTGTAAACTACCTTTACAACCTCTTCATAACTCAAAAGATGTTTCAAAAACACTCTTTGAGGGAACATTGTTCAAAATATAAATTACAATCTCTACTGTATATCCCCAAAACGAGTCAGGAAGATGAGCATAGTTCATCATAGACCTAACCATGTCCAATAGGGTTATGTTTGTTTTTTCTAATACACCATTCTGTTGAGGTGTACCTGGGGCTAAGAGTTGGGACGTGATTCAATGTTTTATCAATAGTTTTGAAATCTTAATTCCATATACTCCCTACCACGATCAGATCGTAGTGTTTTTATCTTTTTACCTAACAAGTTTTCAACTTCAGTCTTGTACTCCTTGAACTTTTCAAGAGGTTCGGACTTATGTCGCATTAGATATAGATACCCAAATCTAGAATAATCATCTATGAAATAGATGAAATATTCATACCCACCTCATGCTCTTACATTCATCGGACCACAAATGTCTGAATGTATAAGCTCCAAGGTTTCTTTGGCTCTATAACCTTTTCGAGTAAAAGGTCGTTTGGTCATTTTGCCTTCAAGGCATGTCTCACATACTGGTAAAGATTTTTCTTCTAAACCATTTAGAAGTTCACTTTTCACCAACCTCTCAATCCTATTGAAATTGATGTGACCTAACCTTAGATGCTAAAGATGGTCATTTTCTTTAGGAGAAACCTTTGGTCTTTTATAGTTGTTGTTGTTTGGAACATTTCAGTATTGAGCATAACTTTTGTGACTAACGACCTCAGTACATATAAGTTATTTTCCATTGAACCAAAAACCTAACTTCATTCCATTCATAAAAATAAACAATTTATTCTCATAGAAGGATATGGAACATTTTTGTTCAATTAGACAGGAAACAGAAATTAGGTTCCTCTTGATATGAGGAACTACATATACGTCATCTAATAATATATCGTTTCTTGTCCAAAAATAACTTAACCTTGCCTACAAAAATAGCTGAAATGGTCTCACCAGTACCGACTTTAAGAGTCATCTCTCTAGCTTTCAACTGTTTCTAGGAATTAAATCCTCGATGGGAAGAACACACGTGGTTAATAGCTTCTGAATCAATTATTCAGGCAGAATCATCATTCTCTAATAAGCACGTCTCCAATACAAATAAATTAGATTTATTTTCTTTAGAGTTCTTCCCCTTTTGGAGAGTAGTGGGATCAGCTCCACAACCGAAGTCATAAACTCCAAGTTTCATCTCAAAGGACAATCCTTGTTGATAAACTTCACCAGAGTTGGCAACAATTGCTTTCTCTATTAGTCCCTTGACATTCAATATGGACTGGAGATTATCTTGGGAACTGACACTATTGGTTTCATTGTCATCAATCCCATTTTTTCTTGAATCATGAGAACTTTCATCCAAAAGATTCTCGCATTGATTGCATGATCTCACGTGTAGTGACCATGCTCTCAAACCTTTTAGCCAACACATCAAGTATGCTTGCCAAAATGTGAACTCGAGCCTTAGAATTAGCCTTTGTCCACATTTCATATGCATCATGAACATTTCGTGTTGTATCAAGGGTTGGGACTTGAGGACAATCCTCAGTCATGACAATTTTGAGGTCGTTTTCACGAAAAATGTTTTAATGGATTCTTTCCACATCGTGTAATTGAAATCGGTCAAACTAGAAAAGGCAACTAACGGAAAAACACTATTTGACATATTTGTTGAAAAATGAACACATTGATCTACATTAGATTTTAGCACAACTCTTAAAAAATCCAATCAGATTTAGCAAAATCTAAATGAACCCCATTTAACATCTAATTTTATTTAGGATAAAAGCCACCGAATGGTATTCAGTTGTCCTTTCACTGAATTGAGAAACTCTCAACCAATCATTACACCTGAATAACTCTTATTCCTATAACAGCCAGTCATCATTTATTTGGTCAAGGGGGACGCTCCCAAGGCACCTCGAGGCTGTGCAAGAAGGTCTCACTGTGCATACCAATGAAAGAGACCGTAGGACATGTTGACACACATTCCTCTACCATCTACTATAAATGCTCTCTCCATTCACCTAGATATTGACCCAAACACCATCCGAAGGGGGACGCTCCCAGGGCGCCTCAAGGCCAAGCATGAGTCTCATGGTGAGAATATTAAAGGAGAAACGTGAGAGGAAAATTTGACATATCATATACAACTTTTCCTCCCACTGAATATTTTAACAACCTAGGGTTTAATTAACTTAGAAAAATACGGGTAACTATTTTTACTAAGTGACCGTTTAATTTTTCCCAAAAGTAACATTTACTTTGGAAATTTAAACAATTTTTTTTTATTAATATTCATAAAACACTTTAACAAATATTCATAAAAAATTGCATGCTTGTGGTAAATCTATCTAATTCATCTTTCTAGGTAGGTTCCCAAGTAGGGGTGCGACGTTTAAATAATCTTAAGTACCCCCAGACAAAAACCGCCTTAAACAAAAGGATAGATATGTTTGCTACAAATTTAATCTTTTATTGAAATCAATTTAATCCTATTAAATCGATTAAAAACGATTAATCTAATTTCTAATCTCATTAGAAATTTGTGAACTTAGGTCTATGTGAACCATATTTTAAAACTATTTTAAAAAATGATTTTACCTAAGTTTGCATGCAACTCTTAGTTATTGATTTTAATTTCTAATTTCATTTATTTATAACTCTTATAAATTAGATGAAACAAATTAAAACCTACATTGCATTGATTGACATACATTATAAAATTAAAACGTTTATAAGATTACCTAATGTAATGTCATGCATCATGCAATATTCATTTCATTACCACATATACATAACACTTATATATAACAATGTAATGAAATTAAATAACATACATTACATGCATACATTCAAACTATATATTATAACAATTATAATATAAACGATGCATGGCTATGTTATTTATGATGCAAGCATATAGTATAATACTTATATTATATAATGCATGGGCATGTTATAAAACTAAATCATGCATATTATTATTACACTTATAATATAAAATGATGCATGAATATAAATGCATCACATATGATGAGTTTTAAAACTGTACGACATACAATATACCATAAAAGGAAAAAACATACATCATATGTATATTTAAATCTAATAGTTAATGGACTGGGATGGGACACCTAAAAAGAACTTAAAGGCTAAATATTACAAGAAAAAGAGTCATCCGGTTCGAAACAAGTGAACCAAGCCTTGAACTGCTCAAACCAAACCGCCATAAAGGAAATCTCTACAGTGATTGTGTAGCAAAATAGTTGCAAAAGCTGCATAAACTTGCTACACGATCTTCTAGCAAAAGCTACACGATCGTATAGTAAAACCTACACGATCTTGTAGCAATAGCTACACGATCGTTTAGCAAAAGCTATACGATCGTATAGCAATAGCTACATGATCGTTTAGCAAAAGCTACACGATCGTTTAGCAAAAGCTACACAATCTTGTAGAACTACTTTGATCCTCATAGAAGCTCTCCAGGAACAGCACGAGCGACTCAAAAACATTAAATACAGACTCTATAGCATAATTATGCCCAAAACAGAAGCCTTTACAAACCAAATTTGTAAATGATTAAAGCCTGAAAACTAAGTATCTTATCCTGA
Source organism: Benincasa hispida (assembly GCF_027475165.1). NCBI lineage: Eukaryota > Viridiplantae > Streptophyta > Magnoliopsida > Cucurbitales > Cucurbitaceae > Benincasa > Benincasa hispida. The sequence continues at coordinate 25,127,501 of NC_143487.1, forward strand.
AACATCCATCAACAAAACCACATTCATTACTAAATCATTCATTACATGAATCATGTAAAGAATGCAGAATATTAAAACCCAACATTATTGTAAAAATCGAATCAATAAGAAAATGGAATTTAGGATCAGAAAACCAACAACCTGGCTCTGATACCAATTGAAGGAATTCATTTTGAAGATAACCTTGAGCGGAAGCAAGATCGTCCCAATTTTCATTTTCCATCAAATGTAAATTTTACAGAAAAGAAATAACAAGATATGCATTTATATAAATTACAGCATGCTTTAATAAAAGAAAACTTAGAATTTCATAAACCCTTACCTTTGAAGACTTTTTTCAAGAATCCCTCGATCAGTATATGAACACTTGAAAGACTTTCTTCAAGAATCCCTCGATCAATATACGAACACTACCACAATGGTTTCCTCGGTATACTTAGATAGAGAACCCACGAGTGGTGGGTTTTGACTATTTTGGTATGAGGGAAAATTTTGAGTAGAGAAGATGAAGAGTTCAGATTGTTCACTAACAACCCACCAAAACTCATAGAACGATTTTGGCACACAATGATCATCATCATCTTTCAGAAGAAGGAGACTCTCTCTGTCACACCTCCTCCCAAGCTCACCTCTAGAACCCAAAAGGAGGTGTGAGGATAACAAATACCACCGTTTTGTGATACCTACTGCCCATCTGAATCTTTTTACACTCTTAAAGATTTAAACCAAGGATATAAGCAACATTTGTTTGAATAAACTCATTTTATTACAAACAGTATAACGTTTATACAACTCCCAGACATAACTACAAAGTTTACATCAACAACTCTAAAACCGAAAGTGTGGTTGTGGCATGGCAAATCTTGACCTTAGCAACACCCTGGAACTTCTCAACCTCCGCTACCTGGGAGGGGGGGAGAAGAAAACAAAACATGGAAAACGTGAGCTAAATAGCTCAGTGAGTGGCAATTTTATATGAAAATAGGTTTGATTTTAGAAATTCACTTTTGGGAAAACAATTCACTTTTGGGAAAACAATTCCAGAATCAAACAAGTATCACATAATAGAATGTAACCTCCCCAGCCTGTCAGCTGGATATCCCTGGCATGATCATATATTTTCCCTAGGTACTATCCGTGAATAACCCCCAATGACTAACGTGGACACAATCTCAGCACCCTATAATCTACCGAATGTGCACATGTCCACAATTCCTGCTAGACATGCTTAGATACGCTGACACTCCAAGCCAGATACCCTGAAAATCCCAGCCAAATGTCTATAAAGCATGCTAACAGTATTCCGGGTACAAATCCAATTTCCAAATACAATTACACATGCATTATGACAACAACACAACAACAATTAAGTTCAGACAAAATACATTTCCCAATTATGCCAATAATTCAAATATAACCTATATATATATATGTATGTATGTATGTATGTATGTATATAATCACATATATACATAGGAATCAATCATACAAATAGTAGAATAAACACTCACCTTGATTGGGTAGGAACCTTTCTCTCTAGAAGTTCCTTGGTTTCCTCGAGCTCCCTTTTGAACCCTAAATTCCATATTCAATTTCAAGCTTAGATTACTCATAACTCTAGATCTTATTTTGAGACACTTCCTTCTACAAACAAGTTCAAAATTGTCTGAGGCTTATCTCAAAATCTCAGCTTAGAACTTCTCGTGGTTTGGCCGAAATCCTCAAATCATCAAGACTAGCCCAAGCTTACCCGGGAGCACAACCCTTCTGTATTTTCTTGACTCTCCAACCTGATTCATTTGAGCTTCTTCTCTGGCAGCCCTGTCTTAAAAACTAAACTCTCTGAGCTTTCAATTGGCTTTTGAATCACTCAAAACACACGAGTAGTCTGGAAGCACTCCTCGTTCCAATTTGATGCTACTTCAAGACTTCACTGTCTGATAGCATCTCCTCCTCTTAGAACTACTTGATCAATGCATGGTCTTGCTGCCAATACATGCCCCTTTTGATCAACAAAAGGCTTCCTCCGAATCTATCCTCACATACTTTTCTTTTAAGGGATCTTCGAAGTGGAAATGTTTTTGTGAACTGAAGTGAAGTCCTTGCCCTTATTTATAGGCGTTCCCACTTCACCTAGTGTTGACATGTCCTGCTCCTTGCATGCCCAGGCGTTCACCACTAAGGCTGCCAATGCCTTATTTTGCCACCACTAGCTTAAAGTGTCTGCCTCTTCTTCATCCAACTCAACCTATTCGGTTTGCATGCTCTTTGGTGCATCCACCTCCTACTTGCATGAAGTTGCGTTGTCTTCCTCATGCATACCTCATTTGCATGAAATCCTATTTGTCCACCTCCTACTAAATTAAGCTTAACCTCTTCTCGGTTAGCCACTACCAGCCGATATCTCTCTCATCAACACATCACTTGTGCCACACTAACCTCAAGGCATCGCAAGTCATTGTTTGGCCGCATACCCTTCTCCTCTTGCATGGCTCACTCTTGGCACATGTGTTCAACTAGGACTATGACCATCACAATCTTCCAATGCATGCTACTTTCTCTAGCCTTGTCTTATGTGCCCACATCCCTTCGAATGTCCTTGGCGTGTAATACAACACCATCGCATACCAACCCTTGGGTCATGCTCGGTCTCAATTCAACACTTCATGGTTTTGTCTTACTATCGCCTAGCCTCTTGGTAACGCATACTTTTATGACTAACACTAGCATTCCCTTGTTGTTTGCCAACGCCTATAGCTGAGTGCACAAGACCAAAGCATCTAACTTCGCAAGCCTTGTGTACCGCAAGTCCCATCAATGCATAAACACTACCCTATGCACCCATCGCATAGCTCATTGCCTAGATGCCTCAATGCACGCCCAACCTCAATCGTCTAGCTTTGCGCCCATCGCATAGCTCATGATCTAGTGATCTTTCGTTGTCGCTCATCGTCTAGTGATATTGCTATCGCTCATCGTCTAGTGCATCATGCCCATCGTCTAGTGCTTACGCCTATTGTGTAGCGCCATTGTCTAGAGCTTGCGTCTATCGCCTAGCGCTTGCGCTTATCATCTAGCGCCTACCCCCATCGTTTAGCGTTATCGTCTAGTGCCATCATCTGGCGTCATAAGCTATGCATGCAACGCTCCAACATCCAGCGCTCATGTTCGCGCATACCTAGTCAGTGCGCATGCCCAATCTCAATGCCTAGCGTCTTGCGCTCATTGTCTAGCTTTGTCGCTTTCGCTCATGCAACCTTTTATCATCCCAACGCATGAGCAACCTTTATCATGCCAACGCCTGGGCAGTGCCTCATGCCATCTCTTTCGGCTAACATGCGTCCACCATAGTTTGACTCAATGCTTGGTTTTTTGGCCGCACATCCTATACCAACGCATAGTCCTTTATGTGTCCACATTTTAGTCAACATGACACCCTTCAATGTGAAGACCAACACATAACCATGCGCCCATGCCTCACAAGCCTCAATGATTGGTTGTCCTAGGCTTCAATACTTAGTCAAATTTCCACCCATTAAGCCTCATTAGAGCCTTATGCATTAATGCTTCCTAACACCAAACGCATGGTTTCTTTTTGACTTCCTACTTAGCCGAATTTCTACTAGATAAGGCTCAACTCAAAGCTACTTAACAATTCTATTCAACACTTAGAATTTTCCTTCTCTTCAACACAAGATTTAACATATACTTAGTTAATTCCCTTAATTACTTGCTTAATTACTTGCTTAAGTAGGAAAATTGAGATTCGGGTTTCATACTCTCCCATCTCAAAGTAAAAATAACCTTCACATCCACTTACGTGAGTAGAGAGAAAAGAGAGGAAGGGAGTTATAACTCCTTCCCTTTTTAAAAAAAGAATTAAAATGACATTTAATATATATAAATATGATAACTAACTTATCATATAATATATATTAAATGATATATTATATCAAATATAACATATAGTCTATAGTTTTAATATTGTACCATATATAGTACAACCTATAGTTTTTTTTATCTCTCATATGACATTTAATATAAGTCATATTTATATTAAATTTAACACATGAATCCATTCATATAATTAATATTTGAATCATATTCAAATATTTATTTCCTCTTACTAAAGCTATAATGTGTCAAACACATTATAATAATTATATCACATATAATTAAAATAATTTAATTATATCATATACAATTAAAACTCTCAATTAATTTGAAAAATTCAAATTAATCTAAGGGGAGCTCATGGACCTGTAGCTTGAAGCTCCAACGATACATGAATATTTAATCAAACTCTTTAATTAAATTATTCACCATCCGTTAACTGTGGGGCACTCCACTAAAGATCGATAGCTGCACTCTTTGCACTATAGATATATTTCAGTGTCCATTGGCTATAACCAATCAACAGTATGACGACCCTTCACAAATTTCTCAAAAGTATAGTTGGGCCAAAATGACCGTTTTGCCCCTGTAATTACATCTAACACCTTAAGTACAACTGATTTCTCTAATGAACAATAAATCATAGTCCAACTATGACTAAACTCCTTTCGGGTCAGGAAAGAGTGTGGCGCCACATTGTTCAAGTCCCAGAATCGGCCCTTAAGGGCGCAATTTATCTACTTATCCCAACCTTGGGGAAGGAGTGAATTTCTTCTTGTGTAGCTGTGTTCCCAACTTCCCAATTAGACGAATCACCAAAATGGTATGCTTGTTGAGTTGGCGATCTAGCCACTCTCACCCATACAAATCAAAGGACTGCCCTCATAGGTAGGAGTTCACAACTCACTCAGGATTGAGGTCATGTTATCTATGGTCATCCTAGTGAAATATAAGTCTCTATTATGAACGGTGTTATATAATGAGACTAATCCTTTCGTAGTCTAGTCTTATACAAACTTTTTGTATAGGATACCCTGCTCACATGTCTCTATATGAATGATTAGAATTAGGTCATTTGTAGCACTTTACAATACTTGTAACACCTACAAAGCAGGTAGTATCCGTAGTGTCACAAGATAAGGTACCCAACCTTACCCATCTACTACAGATTGTTTAGGTTATTATTTAAACAAGATCCACTTGTATGTCTCTACATACTTGTTTAAATTACATGAAATAACCTAGGATCTTAGTTTATTTGATTGAGTATATGGTGATAAAATAATACTTATTTTCATAAAAATAACACTTATTTTATAACAAAAATATGTTTAAACAAAATTTATACGAGAATACAAGGAGATTTAGGACACCAATCCCAACACCTTCATGAGTAGCGACAAGAATATTCCAAGCTTCTTTGGCAGACATACATGTATTGATGAAATGGTATGTTTATATCTACACAAGTAAATATGACATTAAGAGCTCGAGAGCTTCTAATATAGGCTTCGTCTTCAGCTTCAATCCATTTAACCTTAGGTTTGGGAAGTTTCTCACCATAGCCATTTGCGACTTGAAGGTGAGACCGACCAACAATCACTGATTTCCAGGATTTCTAATCAATGGACTTCAGAAAGGTTGTCATTCTTACCTTCTAATAAGAGTAATTAGTTCTATCCACAATATCTGGGTAGATCCTTCTTTAACACTTTCCATAGGACAACAACAGGATGACAACACCAAAGATAATGGTGACTTGCTCTGATACAAATTGAAATTAAATAGAGGATACCTACTTCATGCATGATGTTGGTAAGAACAAAGTTATAACATTCCATAAAATAATAAATAATAATAAACAGACAAACAAAAGAAATACCAAAGTTTGATAACCCGGTTCAGTGAAATACTACCTACTTCTGAGGGGTAGTGTGCCAAGGAAAGATAACTTCACTAATATAAATGATAAGAAATTACAATGTAGTACTTATCTATAGCAACAACATGATTACAGTAACATCCGTAGAACTTAATTATTCAATCAATCAACTAGGCTCCTCTAGAAGTGAGACTCTCTCTAAGTAACTTAGGCTCCCCCTAAGTATGAATATGAATGAAGAACTACTTAGGCTCCTCCTATGTTTAAAATCCCCCTCCAAGAGACTAAGCTTCCCTTAAGCCATGAGATTCCCCTTCACTTGAACTTTATCTTTCCCTTTCAAATGGAGATCATTCCACTTGAATAACTGCTCCCCTTAAGTTTGAGAATGCCTTCACAACATTGATAATGAATCAAACAATACGGTACATAGTGAATCTCTAACTTAAACTACAGAAACTATACCTTTGCTTCTTCAAATATAAACACACTTGTGAAGATGTTCTCCCAAGCCAATGGTAATCGTAATAATCCTCAAAATGTCCAATCTCAAACTCCAATGAAAATCCTTTAAATATGCACAATGGGAAAGGAAATGAACAACTCTAGAAAGAATTTTCCACATAAGGAAAAAAAAAAATTTCATAGGATCAACATTTCCAAAAACACACCCTTTATCTGACATAACAAATAGAGTGACAAGCAAAGTAATATTTACCAAATTTAAACAAATATTGCTAACACAACATTTCTAACAATATGTATTTGATATATGTTGGATATTTATAGTGAAAGAAAGTAAAGCTTTTATAAATATTTAAAACATAAAAATAAATTTATTGTGTAGGCTAAATTCATTGTTAGAAACATTAAATTGGATTCAAACCATCAAATTAAGATGATGTTTCATGTACAAATTTAACATGTATGAAAATTAAATTTGTAGTTTCTTCAATTTGAATGAGTCATCATTGATTGGGGTCGAGCAACAACTCAATTGAGTCAAAATGTTTCAAATGTTTCACTTCCCTGTGGATGGACTTGGTCTTGCCACTAACACTACGTCTTTAATAATAGTTATTGTATAGATTGGAAACTATAAATGTATTTGATTGCCAATTTGTAGGCAACATATCAAAAACCGCATTGTATCGTCCAAAATATTGTGGGATTTTATAGATTTGACAACTATTGTTTCTTTTTTTGGAATTCTTCAATAGAAGATTTTGAATTTTTTAAATGGAGAGGATAAAATTTAACAATTGGAAACGAAGACTTTGAACACTCTAGTAAAATGAAGTCTGGGAGAAGTGAAAACAAAAAATATGTATTATTGTGTGAAGAGATTTGTACTTGTTCAAGGATCAATGTATATATATGTTATTAAATTTCTACTCACTAATCCTTTAATTGATAAAAAGTTAGCAACAAAAATTAAGGGGTTTCATATGTTTTAAAGAGTGAAAAACCAGGAAAACAAATGGGATTATTATGGGCCTGTTTTTGTAGAAAATCTGAAAATAGATGCTTAAAAATAAAGGATTATCAATTAAAATAGAGCTGTATTTCATATTATCATATTTGTGTTTTGTAGTAGAATTAGAAATTTAATTATAATTTAAACAATTGTTTAAAATATGTTTGATACTGTATTTATAAGGGAAAAAAAAAACTTATATGCTGATGGGTTGCATTTATCTTTGTGCAGCTCAAGCAATTGTCCAATAAAATTTTAATATGTGGCAATTTTTTTTTAAAAAAAGTCGAATTATTTTGATTTTTTTGTACTATATACTAAGAGAGGATGCATGAGATTAGATGCAAGCTAGACTATAGCTAATCATTGCCCTATTTATAGAACATCAAACTAACTGTTGTTGCCCACTAAATATTAGTTAACAATAAACTATTAATAATTTACTTATGAGCATGTTATTTGTTTAAAAGAATTTTTAATTATTATTTTGTAATATTATATAATTTATAATATATTACATAATACTTATTTTAATTTTAAAAAAATGAATTGAGATTATCACATATATTATACTTAATTTCTAAATATTTTTACTTTTTTAAAATATAATTTTGAAAAATTGAAATATTGATACGATGAAAACATAAAAAAAAAATGTTATTTTCAAAATTTGCACAAAATTCAGATTTTCTGTGAAACACATATTTAAGTCCACAATATTTGCCTAAATACATAACATAAACTTACGGAATAAACATGCCCAATGGAAATTGAGTTTCTGGCTTTTGGCCTTATTTTATTTATTTTTATTTTTATTTCTTTAAGTTTTATGTGCGCTAATGGGAGTTAAGATGGTTAAATTATTAGATAGTTTGTTAAGAATCTTGATATGATAATAGTTTACTCATGTCTTCCAAGAGTAGTAAAGCTAGCGAAAGCCAACTTATTACTTAAAATATTATTACTATTTAAGCAAATATTGTTTTTAAGAACTAGAGAATGGCACGTGCTGTGTAGAATGTTAACTTTTTAATTTAAAGATTTGTTTATGGAAAAAACAATTACTAATTCAAATCTCTAGACTTTTAATTTGAATCATAATTTTTTAAATGGTATCGATTTTCCTTTGAAATTACCTTTTCAATGATTAAAAATGATTAAGGAGAAATCTCAACTAACTACGTTATTTGGTCAAATGAATTATTTATTAATCTATCATAATCACTTTTTTAATTTTAACTAATGATACTAACTTTTAGATTTAGTTTTTCTAAAAATTTACTAATTACTTAACAATTAAAGTAAATATATTATAATAATATATTTTCTCATATATATTTTCAAATTTTAATTTATTCATTTTTAAAAGATTTTTTTAAAAAAAAACTTTCATCAAATACTAAATAAAATTAGCTGACATTTAATTCATATACAATTTTAAATAAATTATAAATTAATTGTCCATACAAAAATAATTGAAATAATAAACCTCATTTAGTTCATATGACTAATTTAAACTAATTAAGTATTGATTTATTGAATATCGTGACTAGTTTCTTTTAATTTAAAATTAAAATTTACCAAATAATATTTTACTTCTTTTCGCATCTGATCACAACCGGTAGCAATTATTTTACCAGCTACAACAATCCCAAACGGAGCCTAAATCTCTAGATTTTTATTTATTTTTTCTTTTTTCTATGTAAGAGGTTTAAAACATTTTCAAGATTTTTAATAAACTCTTTTATTGGACAGAAATTTTGCGTTTGTGTCCAATTAAACCTTGATTTTTCAATTGTTTACCTAATAGAATATATTGATTCTTAAAATAATGTCTAATTGGAGTGAGACATACTAAATATAAAATTAAATTTTATATTCGATATAATATTTTAATTTTTAACATTTTCGAATATATTAAAGACTTACTGCATACAAAATACAAACATTAGAATCTAGAGACCATTAGCCTGTCAAGTTCAGAATCCGCCATCAAATACTACTATCTTTATAATCAAAATTCTCAACCTCGCATTATTATTATTTTAAAATTCTTTTTGACATGTGAAAAGTATAATTTTCTATGTTCGAATTTTAGCAAACCATCTAATATTTTCAATGTAATAATTGATAAATGTTGATTACTTGATTGGCTGACTTTTTATTAATTATCATGTAGACAAATAGCCATAAATTAAAAACGACGAGGACTAACATTGTTGAAATTTCATCACTCATCACATCATACATTTGAAAATTTGTGCTATTTTCAACTTTGCATATCAATAGAAATAAAAGAACTTTCTCCAGTAAAATAATTTGTATATCATTACTAATAAAAATATCAAAACTATTGACAAAGGACGAGTATACTGTAATAGAAATGCCCATAATATGAATTATTGATCTAATTAAAACTTAAATCGAAAAAAATCATTTTTTTTTTAAATTTAGACCATTTATAGTATGGGTTGGATTTTCAAAAATATCTATAGATAAGGAATTTGAAGAATTGAATATATATAACTTATGTCAATATAAATGGATGCAATTATGGTTTGTGGTCCCTTGCGAAGATTTTTAAAGCAACATTGAAGCAATTTTTCTACGTACACACGTGGGAGTCAAGTCTACCAATTCACATGGTGATTAAGTAAAGGTTCTTTATTTGTTTGTTTCTTTCAACTATGCAATGAATTCAATATTATGAACATTCTTTTTTGAATTTTTTAAATATTTCAAAATTGTCATTTTCACGTAACCATAACTTGAATCTTATTAATATCATAAAGAAAATTTCACATGAGACTATTTATTAGTCACACCACTTCTCACAAATTGATCTTCATATTTTTCGAGAAAATGCTTATATTCCTACAAAAGTCGAATTATGAATGAGGAGGACCAACGTTGTTGACATTTCATGACTTATCATACCACACATTTGAAAATTTGTGTTATCTTCGACTTTGCATGTCATTAGAAATAAAAGAAATTTCTCCAATAAAATAATTTGAATATCTTTACTAATAAAAATATTAAAAAACTATTGACAAATGACAAGTATATTGTAATAGAAATGCCCATAATATGAATTATTGATCTAATTAAAACTTAATTTAAAAAATAAAATTTTCTCTTTTTTTTTTTTAATTTAGACCATTTATATAAGTATGGGTTGGTTTTTCAAAAATGTCTATAGATAAGGTAATTTGAATAATTGAATATATATATATAACTTATGTTCATATAAAAGGATGCAATTATGGTTTGTGGTCCCTTACGAAGATTTTGAAAGCAACATTAAAGCAATTTTTTCTACGTACACACTCGTGAGTCAATAACAATTCATATGGCGATTAAGTAAAGACTCTTTATTTGTTTGTTTTTTTTGAACTATAGGATGAATTCAATATTATGAACATTCTTTTGTTGGATTGCTTAAAACCATAACTTGAATCTTTTTCATATCATAGAGAAATTTTCACATGAGACCATTTGCTGGTCACACCACTTCTCAGAAATCAATCTTTATCTTTTTCGTGAAAATACTTATAATCTTACCAAATTCGAACTTCATCTTTCTGGCAAGATTCGATAACTCGAAGAATGTCAAATCTTTATCTTTCTCGTGAAAATACTTATAATCTTACAATAATCGAACTTCATCTTTCTAGCAAGATTTGATAACTCGAAGAATGTCATTTGCTGGCCATATTAACTTTCAAAAATCAATATTCATATTTCTTGATAAGGTGCTTATAATATGAAAGAACTCAATTTTCATTTTTTTCACAAGATTTAATATGGGTTTAGTAAGGGTATTGTCTTCAAAATAATTGAACCTGAAGGAACCTCAAACTTCACACTATTGATAGGGTGTCGTGGGTCATCCCTAGGATAGGAGCCACCCTTGAACGTCGCCGAGTTACCTCTAGGGCCTAGAGAACCATTTAAAAAAATACCCAACATCAACCTTATAGGTTTGCTAGGTCAATCTATGGATACCTTACATGGACATTAGCAAGAAGCTCGGCCTTGTTGATGTTGGGAATGTCCTAAAACTCGCAGTTTGTAAACATTAAACATATTCTATTCAAAATAAAGATATTATTGAAACTTCTTTCAATAAAGATATTATTGAATTTCATTCCTAAATTCAATAAACTAACCCATGGCTATAACAAGAATACTCAAACTTTATGTAGAGAGATAAAAGAGGATCAAGTTTTAGTATATATTGAAAAAGGTCTATGGATGTTGTTGGGTACCTTATCTTGGGGACATTATGGATGTGGTCTGCTTTGTATAAATATATAAACAATGTGATCTTAAATTCGTTCATGTCGGAACCTGTGAGTGGGGGCATCCAATGCAAAGGATGTTTGTATAAGATTGGACCACGAAATAGTCACTTTTCTTTATAACGACTGCTTACTATTAAAACTGACTATTTCAATTTGATGACCTAAGGTAACTCGATCTTAATCCTAAGCTAACTATGAACTCCTGTTTATTTGGGACTATATTTTGATATGCATAGGTGAGAGTGATTCAACATCACAACTCAATAAGCCTCCTATTTTAGGGGTAAGATCGGATAGAAAGCTGGGGACATAGTCTTGTAAGATGGAATTCACTCTTACCCATTTTAGGGTCAACAGATAAGTTGTTCCCTTAAGTACTGACTCCTGGTCTTGAATAAAGGGGCCTCGCCCTCTCATGGGCGAGAGGGATTCAGTTTATTGGTAGGACCATAAACGTGTTGTTCATTAGAGGATCAATGGAGACTTAAGCAGCAAGGTGTATTACAAGGGTAAAACGATAATTTTGACCTAGCTATAAATACGAATAACCTGTCAAGGATCGACTTATTGATTATGTTTAAATCAAGTGGACAGAAATATATATATATATATATATATATATATATATATAGTGAGGAGAGTGCAATTACTGAGCTATAGTGATATGTTTCAGTAGTTAACGAATAGTGATTAATTCGATTTAAAGAGTTTAGCCAATTAATTTCAAATCGTTCGAGCTCATGACCTGTAGGTCCATTAGGTCCCTCTACTAGCTGGTAAAAAGATTAAACCTTAGAATTGTGTTGAGAGATTTTGGAATATTGAAACTTGATTTAGGGTTTGGATTATTATATTTGATATAATTGATGTTTAATCATCGAATTAAACGTTACGATTTTAGAGAGATGACAATATTTAAATATGATTTAAATATTTAAATGAGTATTAAATTAATATTTCATATAAATTAAGTTAATTAAATTAGTTTAATTATCCAAATTAGTGTTATTAAATTTTAAATTTTTTAAATTCAAAATTATGAAATTTAAAATTAATTTTGAATTCGAGAAATTCAGAATTTTTAATTTGTTTTTATTTTTTCAAATTTTCAAATTTTCCAATTTCACATTTAATATTTGGATTAAAATTTAAAGTGGGATAATCCCACATTTTCCATTATAAGCACACCTCATGCCACTAAATTAATTGAAAAATGAATTGCCTCTTTCCTATTTAATCTGATATGCATGTTTAACTTCTATATATTAAGGTTTAAAGATCAGATTAAGGGATTCAATCAGAAACCAAAAATTACAAAGAGGAAAAATCTAGTTTTTCTCTTTTTTTTTTTTGTTTGTTTTTGTTTTGTTTTGTTTTTTTGTTTTTGTTTTTTTTTTTTTTTTTTTTTTTTTTTTTTTTGTCAACTCTAAAAAACCCCACTTGATTCCTCTCAATTTGAGTTCCACCACTCAATCTAAAGACTTGAGATTAGTAGAGAAGACTCTTGTAGTAGTTTACTGCATAGATTGAAGAGATTTGTGGAGAATTCAAGCAATTTGGAGGAAACATCAAATGTATTCATCTGAAACTGTAATATGTTGTATACATGCTAATTACCTAAAATTGATGTAATTAGAGTACTTCGATCCTTAATTGCTTCCGTTTAATGCATGCTAACTCTATCAATTCGTATCAAAGCATGTTTTAAGCATTCAAGTTGCGTTAATTTTAGCATGGTTAGTGTTTTTCATGAGTAGCATGAAATGGTTGCTAAAATGGATAAATTTTGGCTTTGGCATCCAAATTTTCTTTCAATTTGTAAGTAATTGTTGTAATTGGCTCTTTGTTTATGGGTCTTAATGTGTGATTAAGAGTATGTAAATTTGTTAGAATCAATAAAGTTGCAATTAGATTGTAATTGAAGAAAATCTAGAGCATACTCAGCTGTATATAATTTCAAATTTGAAGCTTTTGTCACACAGTGTTGCAACGCTACCTTTACAGCGTACAACGCTACTCTTTAGCCAGCCCAGAAACTTTGATGACATCCACTGGCATTGCAACGCTCCATCCCAGCGTTTGGTGTTTGTGAAAGGAATAGTGTCCTAAGACACCTCAAGATGTTGAGGAAATGACAAGAATTCCATATGCATCTATAGTTGGGAGTTTGGTGTACGCAGTGTTATGTAGACATCCTAACATATGCTTTGCAGTTGGAATCGTCAGTAGGTTCCAGTCCAATCCAGGAACTGCTGTCAAAACCATCCTCAAGTATCTAAGGAGAACAAGGGACTATATGCTTGTGTATGGACTTAATGATTTGATCCTTACTGGATACACTAATTCTGATTTTTAGACTAATGTGGATTCCAAGAAATCTACTTCAGGATCAGTTTTCACTCTTAATGGAGAAACTATAGTATGGAGAAGCATTAAGTAAAGTAGTATCACTGAATCCATGATGGAAGCAGAATACGTAGCTGCAAGTGAAGCTGCTAAAGAAGCAGTATGGCTATGCAAAATCTTGGCTGACTTGGAAGTAGTTCCAAATATGCACCTACCTATCACACTATATTGTGACAATAGTGGTGTTGTTGCCAACTCAAAAGAACCAAGGAGCCACAAATCTGAAAAAAAATATTAAAAGAAAGTACCATCTCATCAGAGAGATAGTGCATCGAAGAGACGTGATCGTCACGAAGATAGCCTCTGAAGATAACCTTGCTGATCCATTTACGAAAGCCCTCTGGGCTAAAGTGTTCGAGGGCCACCTGGTTGGACTAAGACTCCGAGCAACATAATCTAGGGCAAGTGGGAGAATATTTATGCTATTAGTGATGCCCTAGTTTATTGTATTTTCCTCTATGTTTCTCAAAATTGTATTATATATATTTATTCTTACTAGAGTTTTAGTCCAAGTGGGAGATTGTTGGGAATGTCCTAGAACTCGCAGTTCGTAAATTTTGTATTCAACATTCTATTTATCAATGAAATATTATTGAGTATCTTATTTCAATAAAGTTGTTGATTTTTCATTCTATTATGAAAATCTAATAAACATATCCATGGCTATAGTGTGAATACTTTAACTTTATGTGGTGACATAAACAGGATCAAGTTAATAGTATATAGCCTAAATGGTCTATAAGTATATGGATGAAATTGAGTATCTCATCCTGGTAACACTATTGGATGCGGCCCATTTTGCATAGATACTACAAATGATGTGATCTACAAATCATTCATGCAGAGACATGTGAGTAGGGGCATCCTATTCAATGAGTTTGTATATAGACTGGACCACGAAATAGTCATTTTTCTTTATAACGATCGTTTACTGTTAAAACTGACTATTTCATATTAAAGTAACCTAGGATAACTCGATCTTAATCCTGAGTTAGCTATGAAATCCTGTTTATTCGAGATTATCTTTTATCTCTATGGGTGAGGGTAGTCCAACAACACTGCTCAATAAGCCTTCCATTTTGAGGATAAGACCGGATGGATAGCTAGGGACATAGCCCTGCAAGATGAAATTCACTCCTAACCATTTTAGGATTAGCAGATGAATTGTTTTCTTAAGTGTTGATTCCAGGTCTTGAACAATCAGGGCCCGCCTTCTCATGATAGAAAGGGACATGATTCTTAAGTGGTATTATGAATCAAATTGTTCATTAGAGGGTCAATGGGAACTTAAGGAATAAGATGTATTTCTAGGGGTAAAACGGTAATTTTGACGCAGCTGTAATTACGAACAACCTATGAAGGATCGAGTTACTTATTATGGTTTACATGGACAAAAATATATCTATAGTGAGGAAGGTGTAACTATCGAGTTATAGTGGTATGTCTTGATAGTTAACGGGTAGTAATTAATTCGATTAAAAAGTTTTACGAATTAATTACAGATTGTTGGAGCTTATAATCTGTAGGTCCATTAGGTCCCTCTACTGGCTCATAAATTGGAATAGCAAATTGAGTATTGGATAGGATGAATTTTGGAATAAGGGTTATGAACTTGAAATGTTCAAATTTAATTATTAGGGTTTTCGATTGGTTGTATTTGATATAATTAGAAACATTTAATTTGGTTGAAATTAAACTAAATTTGAGAATCGATTCATATTTAAATTATGATTTAAATATGAAATTGAATCATATTGGTGGAATTGATATTTTATTAATTTAATATTAAGATATTAAATTAATTTCATTTAATTAAAAACAAATTATATTTAATTAAATTAATTATTTTGAATTAATTTATAAAAAACTAATTTTTAAATAAAATGGTTTTATTTAAAAACAATTTTAGTTTAATTTTTTTTTCCAAGTTAGTGAATTTTTCAAATTTAGGAAAAATTCACTCACTAAACCTATGGTGGTTTATCACCTAATTCCACCATCTTCTTCATTAATTCTCCAGTTAGGAGCTACTTTCCGTGCAACCTAGATTTACTGCATGATTTTAGTATATATATACATGTTGTATGAAATCTGTCTGAAAAATTTGGAGAGAATATTGAAAAGATGTGAAGAGACCAATCTGGTGCTGAATTGGGAAAAATGTCATTTCATTGTTAAAGAAGGAATTGTGCTCGAGCACAAGGTTTCAAAGAATGGGCTAAAGGTAGATAAAGCAAAAATTGAGGCCATTGAAAAACTTCCACCTCCAGCAAATGTGAAGGCTTCAAGTAGTTTCTTAGGACATGCAGGATTCTATGACGATTTATGAAGGATGTCTTAAAAAGAGCTCAACCGTTGAATGCATTACTAGAAGCTAACAGAACTTTTGACTTTGATCCATAATGCCTCACCGCATTCATGCACTGAAGGGCGCATTGACTACAGCGCCTATTTTGATCGCACCCAACTGCACAAAGCCATTCGAGTTGATGTGTGATGCCAATGGATATGCGATGGGGGCAGTTTTAGCACAGAAGGAAAAGACAATGTTACACCCCATCGCATATGCGAGCAGAACATTGAACTCCATACAGAGGCAAACTACACCACCACAGAGAATGAGCTTCTGGCGATAATCTTTGCAATTGAAAAATTCAGACCTTACTTGTTGGGATCCAAAGTTATAGTCCACACCGACCACTTGGCAATAAGATATTTAATGACCAAAAAAGACACGAAGCCAAGGCTAATTCGATGGGTTCTCCTACTCCAAGAATTCAATATGGAGATAATCAACCGCAAGGGAACGAAGAACCAGGTCGCTGACCATTTATCGAGGTTAGAGAATCCTGAAGTGGACCGCATTCAGTTGGAGGTGAACGCATCCTTCCGGGACGAACAATTGCTTAAAATTGAAGAACTACCCTGGTATGCAGATATTGTCAATTTCTTGGTCTGCAAACAATTTCCGAAAAATTACACACCCCACCAAAAGAATGGGGACCAGACCAGATCTTGAGACTCTGTGTTCCAGAGACTGCTTTTTAGTGCATACTTTTTCAATATCATGACTTACCATATGGAGGATATTTCGGGGTACAACGCACAGCAGCAAAAGTTTTGCAAAGCGGATATTACTGGCCAACTCTATTTAAGGATGTGCGAGACTATTATATGAAATGCGATAAGTGCCAACCCATTGGAAACATTTCAAAGAAAAATGCGATGTCGATGAACATCATATTGGAATTGGAACTTTTCGACGTTTGGGGTATAGATTTCATGGGACCATTTCCACCATCAAATGGCCATAAATACATTCTGTTGGTCGTCGATTATGTTTCCAAGTGGATTGAAGTGGTATCATGCGTCGCAAACAATGCGGCAACAGTCTCCAAATTCTTATAGAGAAACATCTTCACTCGTTTTGGCACCCCACAGGCCATAATAAGTGACGAAGGAACCCACTTTGTCAATTGTTACAAACTATTGATCAAATACAATGTCCATCATAAGATCGCCACCACATATCACCCACGGACAAACGGACAGGTCGAGGTTTCTAATAGAGAAATTAAGCTAATTTTTGAAAAGGTGGTGAATCCCTCACAGAAGGACTGTGCCATGAAGCTTGATGATGCCTTGTGGGCATATAGAACTACCTATAAAACACCCATAGGCATGTCCCCATATGCGTTGGTGTTTGGGAAGGCATATCATCTGCCACTGGAATTAGAGCATAAGGCGCTGTGGGCAGTAAAGAAGCTTAACTTTGATTTGAAGGCTGTAGGGGAGGAGAGTAAACTTCAGTTACTTAAGCTGGACAAATAGAGACTACAGGCGTATGAAAATGCCAAAATCTACAAAGAACGTATGAAACATTGGCATGACAAGCGACTATGTGAAAAGAATCTCCAGGTAGGTCAGAAGGTCTTACTGTTCAATTCTAGGCTACGACTCTTTCTGGGAAAATTGAAATCGCACTGGTCCGAACCATTAATAATTAAAGAAGTATTCCCGCACGATGCGGTAGAATTAACAAACGAGGAAGGGACCAGTGCATTTAAGGTAAATGGACAAAGAGTTAAGATGTATCATGGAGGAGATTTCCAACGTGAGAAAACCTCCGTGGACCTGAGGAATCTAGAATAAAGAAGAAACGTGTAGTCCATGCGTTGATAAGCGACAGACACTCATCGGGGACAAATCATTTTTTTGAGTATCCTTTTGATATTTTCCTTTCATGAATCTATCTTACTTTTTTCTTGATCACTACTCTTTAGAATTGCCAACTTTTTCTTTCATACTTGTTATCCTCTTGATATTTATCACTGATCATAGTAAACGATTGCGATGGAGCAATGCGATAACCTCAAACACGCGACCGGTTCGATTAGCCCAACGCAATCAAGGAATCAGCCCACTACAGGAAAAGATGCGATAAAAAATAATGCGGGCGATAAAACAAATTTGGGGGTTATGTCTTTCCTTGCCTCATCTCATTTCAATTTTGCACTTCTCACATTTCAATTTAATATTGCTAAATTCTACTATCGCATCTTCTTTAGTTTGACTCAATTTGGAATTTTTTTATTACTTTATTAGTCACCGCAGTCACCCCGTACTAATTATGACTTCAATGATGAAATTCATGCCTTTATTTCTTACCGCATGTACCAGAGTCAAGTTAATTTTAGGACAATCAATTCATGGAACATTTCTAAAATTTAGCAGTCTACCAGCTTTCCTTGAAAACGATTTTTACGAAATTTCCTAAGTCCATCACATGAGTTATTTCCTCTCTCAGCAATGAGGACATTGTTGTGTGTAAATTTGGGGGTGCTAATAGTGTTATTTTCAACCTTATTACTTTTAGAAATTCAATCATAAAAAAAAAATTACGTTGAGATCGGATCCCACTCGTAGTTGGATATCCATATGACACCCGTGGGGGCAAGCCAAAACAAAGGTGGGAATCGTGATCAATGCATAAACTAAGTGATCGCAACTCCGCTGCCAAATAAAGAGATGGCACGAGTTTTGACTGAGAAAGAGCACCTTGCTCATAGTTGGATGTCCGCATGACACCTGTGGGGGCAAGCCAAAATGAAGGTTGGATACTTGGATCAGAGCAAGATCACAAAACGAGTATCTGAATCGCGCAAGGGTAACAATCGCTTGGAGCACCCAAGTTGGAGAAAGTTGGAAATAAATCATGCAATGTCCTGGAAATGAGTAAAGTTTTTTTTTGAGGTTAAACTTGCGGTCCCTAAAGATTAGAAATATTTCAGGAAGAGATTAGGATAGAAATCAAGAAGGCATTGGTTCATGAAATTTGAATAAGGCACCTTAGGAAGTCTAGGTAGGGTAAAGGTGGTCGAATCCTTAAAGAAAATCTTTAGTTTATGCTTGAGGACAAGCATTGTTTTAAATTTGGGGGTGTGATAACTGGTAGAAATACAAGTTATTACAACTCAAATAAGTAAAACAATGAGAGAATGTGATGGTAAAATAGGCAATATCATGTCCGAAAGCACTAAACTGAAAGGAATTGCGATCGTGAGCGCTCATCGCATAAAAATAGTTAATTTACCTATTTTGTGCAGGTACAATGCAATGGCGCATATGAAATTGCGGTCCAAAGGCGCAACGCGTCAGCGCGCTTGAAGATTGCGATCGCAAGTCATGCGATCATGAGAAGTTTCTTAAAAAGGTGGCCGCATAAAAACCTTGCATCAAGGCGATAGCATAATAAATAATGATGGGACGGAAAGCTGATAACGGTCGATTCCGAATTTAGTTGAAAAGCAGTTAAAAGCCACACTGTAGCAAGTACACTCAACTTTCGGTGACTATTAAATGGCGCAATAGAGTAGGGGAATTAGTGTCGTCCATCATTGTAATATTAGCCAGAAAAGCTGCTTCATCTTGAAATCTATAAATATCGAAGGCCACCAGAGAGAAAATGAGTTAGTTAGTTAGTCCATTCCCGCACATACTTATACATATATATAGTGGACGGACAGAGCACGGAGACGAGAAAAAGTCGAGAGAAATCGTTCCCGGACAGATCGATAGACTACCAGAAAGCAATACAAAGGAGAGAGGGCCAACCCTTGCGAGAGCAAGAATCCACTCCCAGAATAGAGTTGAAGTGATAAAGAGCAGTGTAAAAGGCCACGTGAAGCAAGACATTGCTTACCAGTCTTTCTATCTCTAAATTCCATTTGTTATTTTGTATTCAGTATTATATTTGGAAAAAATGGAAACTTCATTTCAATCTATCTTCAATCTCTCCATATCATGCATGAGTAGCTAAATTTTTGAATGGGTTGAGAAGTACTTAGCTAGCAGGACTTAAGATTACATTTTATGCGATCATCTTGTCTTATGTATGCATCATTCACCCTTTGTACATATGATGACATGCAGAAATGCATGTCATCTTAGGCCTTTTATTTAGAATTATGAGGGCTGTTAAGCAGAATATGAGGCAATTATGTTAGGAATTCATGACAAAATGAGTTAGCGGCGTTCAGCATTAAGAATCTCGGCTAACCCATTATTATGCGTTATTATGCATTCAATTGTCTATTTTTGTAGTTAACGGAGGAAATGGACGAAAATGCGGAAGCCGGGCTACCGCATAGGCGACCGCATGTGGAGACACTCTCCATCGCAAAAGCGAACGCATAAGATCAACACATGGGTAACCACAAGGGCAACCTTAGCCAACGAAAGCCATGCAATCATGCTACACACACAAAAAGCCTAAATCTAGGACGCATGCGATGTGTATTCAAAAGGGTCGAGATGACCGCATACCGCCACTAAATCCTACTTCTTGGACACAGTCATTGTTCTCTCCGTAGGGTGCATATGCTGTGTAATAGCAAACGAAGCTTATTCCTAAGTCTCCATTCTTACCTTGCAAACCTAATCTAGCTCTCTCGAGCATCGATTCTAACCTAGCTCTCTCGAGTCTTAGGTTATTTCTTTAGACTCTCTCTCGAGTAGCTCTAAAGGTGTGATAGATGCATACATAAGACAAGGTAACCACATAAACTTGGCTGACGCAAGATTATTCCTATCTCTAGTGAGCAATAGCTTACATTGCTTGATGTGTCCAACCACTTACCTTCTCGGGCAGTTGGTTGTTGCTGACTTTACTCATAGACAAGCATTGCTACAACTTCGTACTAAGCAAATAAAGTTTTCTCACACACACACTCAATGCACACCTCTCGATGGTTTGCTACACGCTTCATATCTCTAATCCACATGACTAAGTATGCGATACTCTAGTAATCTCACTAAGTGATGCAATGAAAGTTAAGTATGCTAAGTAAAGAAAGATGTAGATGGAATCGAAGGAAACACAGAAATGCATTGAACACATAATGTATTAATTCCTTAATCCCAAAATGTAATATAATACAATATGAGAAAAGAAAGGCCCAGCTGGAAGCAATGTCTTACTTCCAGCGGATGTGTGTCAAGGCTACCGGTGGTGCCATGGATAGGCGGTGGAACTGACTTTCTCGAGATCTAGCTCCGGCGAAGGCTCTGGTCGTCACTCGGAAGGGATGAAGGAGATGAAGAACTCTCAAGCTTCTTTCTCACGCGTTAGTCTGGGTCATAGGGATTCACCTTAAGGCGAGCCTCAGACGAAAAACCCTGGATCCTCTAAAATTCTACTCATCGGCTTCTATATATAGAGCTTGATTGCCAACAATATTAATGGACTGCTCTGATTCTAACATTCGAGGCACGTTAGTCCTTTTCTGAATCTCTGCTGCTAACGGCGTGGTAGGTGAAATGTTAACATCATCTTTTGATTTTCCAGAGAGATGCGTTGATGCGTCCATTTCACCAACCTTGCATTGATTCCTCAAGTATGCGTTATCGTGTAGCCGCAATCATGCAGTGACCTCATTCGCTTAATATCGTAACTCCTACACGATGACCGCAATCGCTTGACGATCGCAACTTTTATGCGATGGACGTATGTGGCTGATCACCGCAACACCCGTGCGTTGATCGTATGCGTTCGCCATTACGATGGAGAGTTTCTCCACATGCGGTCGTCTATGCGGTAACCCGGCTTCCGTGTTTGCGTCCATTTCCTGCGTTAGCTACAAAAATAGACAATTGAACGCATAATAACGCATAATAATTGGTTAGCCGAGATTCTTAATGCTGAACGCTGAAAACTCATTTTCTCATCAATTCCTAACATAATTTCCGCTTATTCTGCTTAACAACCCTCATAATTCTAAATAAAAGGCCTAAAGATGACATGCATTTCTGCATGTCATCAACATACTTGAGAGAGTAGTCTAAAGATAGAACCTATACTTGAGAGAGTCAGATTAGAATCTAGGCTTGAGAGCGTCAGACTAGAATCACATAAGCAAGAGTAGAAACTTAGACATAAGTTCTATTGCTATTTACAAATTGCATGCACCGTAGAAATAGGAAATGATGGTATACAGTCACCTTGTCTTATGTGTGCGTCATTCATCATAAGCAAGAATAGAGACTTAGACATAAGTTCTATCGACATTTTCGCATATGCATTGCATGCGTCCTAGAAATAGGAATTGCGGCATTCTGGATTGAGAAATGTAGTACTGATATTTGTGTGTAGCATGATCACATAACTTGTGCACAATCTTAGGAAATATTAGGTAAACCCCTTCTCAACCCTTTCATCGCATACTTAGTGTAATTCTACGCTTTCATCACTCTGCGTTCAACTCCGTCAAATAAGAAAAATCTAGATCAAAACACTATCCACTTCATTATTTTTACCACTACAATAGAAACAAAGAGTGTCGCATATCTACTTAGTAGTCCCTGTGTTCGACCCTAGACTTACCAGGAAACCTAAGAAGGCTTATACTTGGGCCTTGTAAGGAAAACTTGCATGATCACCACATAACACACATCATCACAAACTCACACCATAACACATCATAATTATACGCATCAATTATCTTCCATCTCGGAGGCATGTTCATACCGTTCTATAAAATCTGAAAATGGTGGGTCACACTTACAAGAATTACTAATTTTAATAAAGATCTTGACTAAAAACGATAATTAAAAGAACGATAGGAATAAAGAGTTATTCTAATATAGTATTTGGTCAAGAATTGATTTGCTTTAATGAAGGAATTGTTGTCTACCACACAATAGCAACTGTTCTAAATCACTAAAGTATCGTTGCAAATAAATAAAGATTTATGGGTACTTTATTTTGCTAAATTTGGATTTAGATGCATAAAATTTAATAGAATTTGTTTAATTTTTTTAGCAATGTTGAATTCAATTATACAACTACTAGCTTCCGATAAATTTAACGGCGAAGGATATTCAAACTCGAAATCCAACATCAATACGATATTAGTCATGGATGATTTGAGGTTTGTGTTGACACCAGCTCCCAGTACAACAGGGAACCAAAATGTTTGAGACATTTATGATTGGTGGGTTAAGGTTAATGAAAAAGCTCTTGCCTACATCTTAGAAAGTATATCTGATGTACTTAATAAAAAAATGAGATAATGCCCATCGCCCGTGAGATAATGGCGTCGCTCCAGGAGATCTTCAGACAACCGTCATCCTCTGTTCGACATGAAGCTATTAAGTATGTTTACAGTACTCGCATGAAAGATGGGTTCAACATTAGAGAACATGTTCTCGATATGATGGTTCATTTTAATATTGTTGAGGCTCATGGGGCGATGATAGATAAGATAAGTCAAGTTTGTATTGAAGGAACTCTTAAGAGTACTTAGCAGAAGCGGATCTTTCCAAACCATTGTGACAGAATTTTCACCTTTAGATTCACACATACAGATATGCATTTTCAATACTAAATTATTGGCATACTTAAAGGATAAACGACAAGAGAACGAGTAAACATACCACTTGAAGACTTTCTTCTCGGCAAGACTTACTCTCTCCACGAACGAACTCCTCTTGCTTTTGCTTGACCAGCAAGCAATCATTTAGCAACTCTCCAATCGTCTACCACGAACGGCTTTGCACGAACACTAAGAAACGATGACAACAACACCACTTGGAGCCCTCAGTATTCTTGGAATGAGAATCCAATAGGTGGGTTTTGTTCGGATTTGGTAGAGGTGGGGAGGAAAGGCTATTGTGTACAAAGATCAAGCAAGTGGGAGAAAGGAAAGACTATTGATAACATGCAGAAATACATGTCATCTTAGTCCTTTTACTTAGAATTATGAAGGTTATTAGGCAGAAATTGTGTCAATCGTGCTAAAAATTCATGAGAAAAAGAGTTTGCGTCGATCACCATGTCGAATCTCAGCTAACCCATTACTTTGCGTTAATTATGGGTTCAATGTTCTATTTTTGTAGCCAATGCTGGAAATGAATGACAACGCAAAAATTAGACCATCGCATAGACGACTGCATGCGGAGAAACACCCCATTGCAAGGCAACGCATCGATCAACGCATGGATGTTGCGGTAATCAGCCGTATGCGTCCATCGTATGGGAGTTGCGCTCGTCAAGCGATTGCGGTCATCGTGTGGAGTTGCAGTGTTAAGCGAATGCGGCCATTAAATGATTGCGATTACGCGACAACGCATTCTAATGGGATCAACGCAAGGTTAGTGGAATGAACGCATCAACACATCAACCTCAAGAAAATCCAAAGTTGATGCTGACATTTCACCTACCGTGTTGTTGGTGGCAGAGGTTCAGAAAAGACTGACGCGCCGAACGTTAGACTCAGAGTAGTCCAATTAATGTTGTCGGCGATCCAAACTCTATAAATAGAAGTCCATAAGCAGTAATTTAGATCATCGGCGGGACGATCCTTGTGAACCGGGGACTTTCCCCGCGATCCAGACAAACTGCGTGAGAAGATGGCTGAGAGTTCTTCATCTCCTTCATCCATTCCGAGTGACGACCAGAGCTTTCGACCGGAGTTAGACCTCGAGAGAGTCAGGTCCCCCACTCATCCAGACAATGTGTTTTCAATACATTTCTCTATTCCTTCGACTCCATCTCCATCTTCTGGCTTAGCATTTTTACTTTCATTGCAACACTTAGTGGGAGTGCTTGGGTATTGCATACTTAGTCATGTGGATTAGGAATATGAAGCATGTAGCAACCCACCGAGAGGTATGCGTTGTGCGAGTATGTGAGTAATCTTATTTACTTAGTGTGAAGCTGCTGCAACGCCTATCTATGGGCTAACATATTACTAGTCTATGAGTGAAGTCAACAACAATCAACTGCCCGAGAGGGTAAATGGTTGGACGCATTAAGCAAGGTATGCATTGTTCATTAGGGATAGTAACAATCTTAGGTCAGCGAAGTTTATGCGATTGTCTTGTATTATGTATGCTTCACTCATCCATTAGGGATACTCGGGAGGGTAGTCTAAGGACAGGATCTAGGCTTGGGAAGGTCAAGTCAGAATCTAGGCTCGGGAGAGCCATATTAGAACTCATAAAACAAGAGATAGACGCTTAGGAATGAGCACTATTTGTTATTAACGCATCGCATGCATCCTAGAGATAGGATACGATTGAATGCGGTCACCTTGCTTTCATGCATTTTGCATCAACGCATAGAATAAGAGTAGAGACTTAGGAATAAGCTCTGTAGACACTTTTTGTTCAACACATGCGTCCTAGAATTAGGAGCACCGCATTTCCATTGGAAAATGACTTGCCGTGTATGGTTGTAACATGATCGCATAGTCTGACGCTGACTAAGTTTCCCATGTGGTCACTCTTAAGGGTTGCAATGAAAACATCTCCGCATTTTATCCATTTTCCAATCCATTTATTTCATGTTAGGGATTGTCGCATCTCTACCTTTCATGCATATTCTCATTGCGTTGTCTGATAGATAGGAGTAGGAGTAGGATTAACATAGCAATATCCCCTTCATTTTTATTTATACCACCACATGCACAATCACCATAAACATATAGTTACAAGTCCTTGTGTCCGACCTCGGATTACCCGAGAAACTTGCGTTCATGTTATATTTGGCATGAACGTAAGAAAACTTGTGGCAGGACGCAAGGTCATCACATACATTGTTGGCGCATTTTCATTCCAACGCATGATCATTGACGCTTGGCTATCAACGCATATTTTAGGAACATGCATCACATAATGTGTCCACGGGATTGAGTTGTTGAGTAAAATTTGACTTCCAATTTCCGCGCATCAAGTTTTTGGTGCCGTCGCCGAGGACTTGGCAACTAAATGTTTGTTAAGTTTTGTGTCTCTGTGAGCAAACTTTTTATCTTGGGTGTATTGCAGCTTGCATGACCAGGTTGCAAAAAATATTGAAGTGTAGGCGATACGCTAAAAGTCAGTATTGACCCCAAGGTAGAAGGGCAATCAGTCGCAAAAGAGTCGAAGGCAGTTCTAAGCTCATGACGGCCGCATACGCCCAACAATTGCCAAAAGTTCCAATGGTCAAGGCAACTTGACCTAAGCAGCTGAGAGCCATCTCCTGCACGGAAGACTCCTTGCGGTGACAACACTCTTATTTTTCCAGGGACGTCTTCTACTCTAGCTTTACTTTGCTTTCTTAGTATAGGTTATTTTTATTTTATTGTTATTTTGGATATATGGTTGCTTCCTTGGTTTTGGGTACATTTGCTCTTATAGGTGTAACAATAAGTCTCCTCGGTTCGTAGTTCAAAGGAAGAATTCCTTTCACCCTTCAACGCAAGGCTTCAATCACGTGGATTCCAACACATAAGCGCAAGCATTGTTCCGCCTAAGGTATTTTCTTGTTATCTTGTATGCATTATCTTTTTGAAATTCTCTTTTTTCCCGATTGCGTTGTTTTGCGATGTTTCTGATGGTACGTATAATTCACCGTATTTTCTAACTAATCAACGCAAGGAATTCTTTACTTTTATTAGCTTCTTCAAATTTTGAAAGTCTTAAGTTTTATTTTGCACAAACATGTGTTCAAACATTTATTATCGCATTCTTGTAATTTTGTTTTTAGCTTTACGGTGAGAACGCTGCCAACCTCTATGTTTGGGGGTTGTAGCGGTCTCAAAGAATTGTGTTCATTATATTGCGATCATTTGAAAAAAAAAAGTTGAAGCGAGCTTTTGAGAATAATAATTCCACTGTCAACGCAATTGGGAAACCCATGTTGATAAGAGTTAAGTTGTGAAAGGCACTTGCTCGAAGTTGGATGTCCATATGACACACGTGGGGGCAAGCCAAAACGAAGGAAAGTCGCCAGGATCAACGCATTAGTGCAACTCCTCTGTTCGGGCCAAGCCAAAACAAACGAGACAAGAGTTGAGTTGAATACAGAACGCAACCGAAGTTGGATGCCCGCATGACACACGTGGGGGTAAGCCAAAACGAAGGACGTAACCAGGTTCAACGCCGCATTTGAATAAGTCATCGAAAAGTTTTGAAGTACTTTTTTGAATGAACGCAATCTCAGAAGCTAAACACAATTGCGGTGAATGAATAAAATTTTTTGAACAAAGGCTTGCCGGATTTAACTTTGAAAAGATCTTTTTGAGAAAGCAGCCAAGATGGAGGAGAGTATTGCGGTCATGGTTAAAGGTGTGCATAAATTATATTATGAGAAGCTAGTCATCGCAAAGGAAAGCATGAAGGTGAGTTAGAATTTCTTGAGTATAATGCATGTTTGAGGACAAGCATGATTTTAAGTTTGGGGGTGTGATGACATGCAGAAATGCATGTCATCTTAGCCCTTTTACTTAGAATTATGAAGGTTGTAGGCAAAAATTGCATCGATCGTGCTAGGAATTCATGAGAAAAAGAGTTTGCATCGATCAGCATGTCGAATCTTAGCTAACCCATTACTTTGCGTTAATTATGCGTTCAATGTTCTATTTTTGTAGCCAATGCAGGAAATGAATGTAAACGCGGAAACCAGAACATCACATAGACGACCGCATGTCGAGAAACACTCCATCGCAAGGAAAATGCATCGATCAATGCATGGATGTCGTGGTAATCAGCCGTATGTGTTCATCGCATGGGAGTTGCGGTCATCAAGCGATTGCGGTCATCGTGTGGAGTTGCGGTGTTAAGCGAATGCAGGCATTAAATGATTGCGACTACCCGACAATGCATTCTAATGGGATCAACGCAAGGTTGGTGGAATGAATGCATCAACACATCTACCTCGAGAAAATCCAAAGCTGATGCTGACATTTCACCTACTGCGTCGTTGGTGGCAGATGTTCAGAAAGGACTGACGCGTCGAACGTCAGACTTAGAGCAGTCCAATTAATGCTGTCGGAGATCCAAACTCTTTAAATAGAAGCCGACGAGCAGTAATTCAGATTATCTGGGGGAGGATCCTTGTGAACTGGGGACTTTCCCCGCGATCCAGACAAACTGCATAAGAAGATGGCTGAGAGTTCTTCACCTCCTTCATCCATTCTGAGTGACGACCAAAGCTTTCAACTGGAGTTAGACCTCGAGAGAGTCAGCTCCCCCACCCATCCATGGCACCACCGGCAGCCTTGACGCACATCCACTGGAAGCAAAGTTTTGCTTCCGGCCGGTCATTTCGTTTTCCTTTCTTTTCCTATATTGTATTGTATGACATTTTAAATTAAGAAATTAATACAATGTGTTTTCAATGCATTTCTCTATTCCTTCGACTCCATTTCCATCTTCTTGCTTAGCATTTTTACTTTCATTGCAACACTTAGTGGAAGTACTTGGGTGGGTATTGTATACTTAGTCATGTGGATTGAGAATATGAAGCATGTAGCAACCCACAGAGAGGTGTGCGTTGTGCGAGTATGTGAGTAATCTTATTTGCTTAGTGTGAAGCTGCTGCAATGCCTGTCTATGGGCTAACGCATTGCTTATCTATGAGTGAAGTCAGCAACAATTAACTGCCTGAGAGGGTAAGTGGTTGGACGCATTAAACAAGGTATGCATTGTTCACTAGGGATAGTAACAATCTTAGATGAGTGAAGTTTATGCGATTGTCTTGTATTATGTATGCTTCACTTGTCCATTAGGGATACTCGGGAGGGTAGTCTAAGGACAGGATCTAGGCTTGGGAAGGTCAGGTCAAAATCTAGGCTCGAGAGAGACAGATTAGAACTCATAAAACAAGAGATAGGCGCTTAGGAATGAGCACTATTTGTTATTAACGCATCGCATGCATCCTAGAGATAGGATACGATTGAATGTAGTCACCTTGCTTTCATGCATTTTACGCATAGGGCAAGAGTAGAGACTTAGGAATAAGCTCTATGGACACTTTGCGTTCAATACATGCATCCTAGAATTAGGAGCACCGCATTTCCATTGGAAAATGACTTGTCGTGTATGGTTGTAACATGATTGCATAGTTTGACGCTGACTAAGGTTCCCTTGCAGTCACTCTTAAGGGTTGCAATGAAAACATCTCCACATTTTATCCATTTTCCCATTCATTTATTTCATGTCAGGGTTTGTCGCATCTCTACCTTTCATGCATATTCTCATTGCGTTGTCTGATAGATAGGAGTGGGAGTAGGATTAACATAGAAATATCCCCTTCATTCTTTTATTTATACCGCTACATGCACAATCACTGCAAACATATAGTTACAAGTCCTTGTGCTCGACCTCGAATTACCCGAGAAACTTGCGTTCATGTCATACTTGGCGTGAACGCAAGAAAACTTGTGGCAGGACGCATGGTCATCGCATTCATTGTTGGCGCATTTTCATTCCAATGCATGACCATCGATGCATGACTATCAATGCATATTTTAGGAACATGCATCACATAATGTATCCATGGGATTGAGTTGTTGAGTAAAAATTGACTTCCAATTTCCGTGCATCAACTATCATTTAATCGAGTGCTTGATCGTTTACGAGAGGTACACGATCGTGTAGGTAAAATTGGGTGATCGTCTATACGTTTCTTTAGTTAGGCTTGGGCACTAAGCGATCGTTTAAGAAAAGGTAAGCGATCGTTTAGTGAGTGCGCACGCGGGTGTGCGATCGTTTAGTAAACGGGAGCTTATCATATATGCTCTCAATCACTAAGCGATAGAAGCTATCACACCATAAGCAATTATGCATCTCTTTTATAGTTTGCAAAATGAAAATAATTTTCATTTTATTCTTCAGTTACGATAACCGAATTGAACTCCCACTAACGCATGATTACGAAGAAAACTTTGGGCAATCATCTCATAACTGTCTAATTAATAAAATATCAAATATAATCATATTATATTCATAACCTATAGTTTGATTTCTCAAACATAGTGTTCTCTCGTCTACTTGATATAAATCATATTTATATCCAATATCCTCCAAATTAATGTATCTCATACATTTAGTCAATCATATCATATATAATTAACCAACTCAATTATATCATATATAATCAAACTTCCTCTGGTCAATTTGAACATTTCAAACTAATCAAAAAACTGATGCTCAACTCGTACCCAAACTACAAAGGGGACCTTATGAACGTATGGCTCGAAGCTCCAACGATACATTAATAGCTGACTAAACTCTTTAGCCATGAGATCCACCATCCATTAACTGTCAGGCATTCCACTAAAGACCGACAACTGAATTCTTCTTACCACAAATATATTTCTGTGTCCATCAGATATAATCAATCATGAGTACGATAACCCTTCACAAATGCTCGTAAGTACAGCTGGGCCAATTTACTATTTTGCCCCTGTAGTTACATCTCACTCTTTAAGTAACACTGATCCCTCTAATGAACAATTCAACATAGTCCTACTATGTGTGAACACCTCTCAGGCTATGAGAAGGTGTGTGGCGCGACATCGTTCAAGCCCTGGGATCAGCCCTTAAGGGAACTATCTATATTTTTACCTCGTTTTCGGGGAAGGAGTGAATTCCATCTTGTGTAGCTGAGTTTCTAGCTTCCAAACCAGACGAATCCCCAAAGTGGTAGGTTTGAGTTGGCGACCTGGCCACTCACACCCATGCAAATCAAAGGACCGCCCTCAATGTCAAGAGTTCCCAACTCACATAAGATTGAGGTCATGTTACCTATGGTCATCTTAGTGAAGTGACGTCATGAATGATGTTATATAATGAGACGTTAACACTTCATGGTAAGGTTTTATACAAACTCTTTGTATAAGACGCCCCTGCTCACATGTTCCCTAGGATCAGACAATCTGTGACAAGTCACAACCCTTGTAACCATTCCACAGAGCGGGCTGCATCCGTAGCGTTACCAGGATAAGGTTTCCCTTCTATATCCATATACTATAGACCATTTTGGTTATCACTTAAGACATGATCCACTTGTATGTCACCACATACATGTTTAAGTTACATAGTGACAACCAGGGATTTTAGTTTATTGGTTTGTGGTAAAGAAAATAAAACATTTAAATGTGCAAAGTCAAAAAGTGAAGTAAATATCATATATTATACATCACAAACATTCGTACAAACTATTTACAAACTATAGGACACGAGACTTTAAGGCATCATCCCCAACGAGTATGATATTGGAATCTCTTCTAGAGAGTTATTTTCCTTTCAGAACCAATGTTGTTATGAACAAAATTACTTATAATTTGACTACGTTGTTGAACG
The DNA here is from genome assembly GCF_027475165.1 of Benincasa hispida. NCBI lineage: Eukaryota > Viridiplantae > Streptophyta > Magnoliopsida > Cucurbitales > Cucurbitaceae > Benincasa > Benincasa hispida. Next base: position 25,159,095 of record NC_143487.1, read on the forward strand.
AGTTACAGACATATCAGTCGATGATGAAACTTGAAGAAAAAGAAGTAAATGTTATTTCTCAATCTAAGAAGTTTTTTTAAGGGGTCGATGTCTGGAACTAGACCCACTTATAACAAAAAGTCTGTTCCCACTTTTTGGAAAGATAAATCTATACAAATGAAGAAGAAGGGTAAAGGGAATAAGAAAATCACTTCTAAGAAAAACAAAAATAGAAACAAGACTCCCAAAGGAAAGTGTTTCCATTGCGGAGAAGATGGGCATTGGAAGTGTAACTGCCCAAAGTATTTGCCGGAAAATAATGCGGAAAAGGCGAAACAAGGTAAATCAGATTTACTAGTAATTGAAACATGTCTAGTGGAGAATACTCACATAAGCTGGATATTAGATTTAGGCGCCGCTGATCATGTTTGCACTTTTTTTACAGGAAACTAGTTCTTGGAGACAACTTTTTTAATAGGAAATGACTTTCAAGGTGAGAACGGGTGAAGTCATTTCAGCTCATGTAGTGGGAGATGTCAAGCTATTTTTTGAGGAATCTTTCATCTTACTTAAGAATGTATATTATATACCTAAGATGAAAAGAAACTTAATCTCTATTTCCTGTTTGCTAGAAAATATGTACAAAATATATTTTAAATCTAATGAAGTGTTTGTTTTTTCAAGAGGTGTTCATACTTGTTCTGCAAGACTTGAAAATAACTTGTATATATTAAAACCAACTGAAAAAAAGGCCATTCTAAATATAGAGATGTTTAAAATGGCTGAGACTGAAAATAAAAGGCGGAAAATTTCTCATAACGCCTATCTTTGGCACCTCAGACTTGGTCACATTAATCTCAACAACATTGAAAGATTAATAAAAAAAACGGTCATCTAAGTCAATTAGAAGATAATTCTTTACCTCCATGTGAATCATGTCTTGAGGGGAAAATGGCAAAAAGATCTTTTTTCTGGAAAACGTCTTCGTGCCAAAGAGCCTCTCGAACTTATACATTTTGTGGTCCGATGAGTGTAAAAGCACGAGGAGGCTATCGATATTTCGTTAGTTTTATTGATGTTTACTCGAGATATGACTACATTTACTTAATAAGTCATAAGTCTGAAACTCTTGAAAAGTTCAAAGAATTTAAGACCGAGAAAGTAAATTTGTTAAGTAAAAGAATTAAAACACTTTGATTTGATTGAGGTGGTGAGTATATGGATTTATAATTCCAAAACTATCTAGTAGATTATAGAATTCAATCCCAACTCATAGCACTTAGAATACCACAACAAAACGGTGTTGCAGAAAGGAGAAATCAAACCTTGTTAGACATGGTCCGACCAATGATGAGTTATGCTCAGTTACCTCAATCATTTTGGGGGTATGCAGTACAGACTGCAGTATATATTATGAACGTTGTTCCTTCAAAAAAGTGTTTCAAAAACACCGTATGAATTATGAAAAGGACACAAAACTAGTTTACGTCATTTTCGTATTTGGGGTTGTCCAGCACACATGTTGGTACAGAATCCTAAGAAACTGGAAACACGTTCAAAATTATGCCTTTCTGTAGGATACCCTAGAGAAACAAAAGGAGGACTATTCTATAATCCCCAAGAAGACAAAGTATTTGAATCAAAAATTACATTCTTGGAAGCAGATCATATTAAAAATCATCTACCTCGCAGTATTCTAATATTACAAGAAATTACCAAAGGTGCTATACAAAAATCAACAAAAGTTGTTGATCAAGCTAGTCCATCAACAATTGTTATTGTCCCGTCACGTCCGTCTCAAGAGTTGAGTATGCCTCGACGTAGTGGGAGTGTTGTTCAGCAACCTGAATGCTATATGGGTCTAATTGAAACTTAAAACATCATACATGATGATGGATTAGAGGATCCATTAACCTTTAAAAAGGCAATGGAAGATATTGACAAAGAACAGTGGATAAAAGTCATGGACGTTGAAATGGAGTCTATGTACTTCAAATCTATTTGGGAACTTGTAGATCAACTACATGGGGTTAAAACTATAGGTTATAAATGGATCTACAAAAGAAAACAAGACCAAACTAGCAAGGTGCAAACCTACAAAGCCAGACTCATGGCAAAAGGTTTTACCCAAATAGAATGGGTTGATTATGAAGAAACTTTTTCTCCTGTTGTAATGATAAAATCGATAAGAATACTTCTATCCATTGCCACGTATTAGAACTATGAAATATGGAAATGGATGTGAAGACAACTTTTCTGAACGACCATCTTGATGAAAGTATTTTTATGTCTCAACTAGAAGGGTTCATCAAACAAGGATAGGAATAGAAAGTCTGTAAGCTTAAACGATCTATTTAAAGCTTCAAGATTCTGGAATATAAGATTCTATATTGCGATCAAATCTTATGGCTTTGTACAGAATGTTGACGAACCTTGTGTATACAAAAAAAATATTCAACAAGACTATAGCATTCTTAGTTCTTTATGTTGATGCTATCTTGCTCACTGGAAATGAAGCACACTTCCTTGTTGACGTAAAGAGATGGTTAGCAACACAGTTCCAAATGAAAGATTTGGGTAATGCTCAATATGTTATTGGAATACAGATCTTTCAGAATCAAAAGGATAGAACCCTAGCACTATCTCAGGTATCTTATATTGACCAGATGTTGTCAAGATATAATATGCAAAATTCCCAAAAACGTATATTATCTTTTAGACATGGAATTCATTTATCAAAGGAACAGTGTCCTAAGACACCTCAAGATTTGAGGAAATGACCAAAATTCCATATGCATTTGTAGTTGGGAGTTTAATGTACACAATGTTATATACACGTCTAGACATATGTTTTGCAATTGGAATCGTCAGTAGGTTCTAGTTCAATCCAGGACACAGTCATTGGATGCTGTCAAACCATCCTAAAGTATCTAAGGCAAACAAGGGACTATATGCTTGTGTATGAACCTAAGGATTTGATCCTTACGGATACACTGATTTTGATTTCCAGACTGATGTGGATTCCAAGAAATCTACACCAGGATCAATTTTCACTCTTAATCTAGGAGCTATAGTTTGGAGAAGCATTAAGAAAAGTTATATCGTTGAATCCACGATGGAAGAAGAATATGTAGCTGCATGTGAAGCCGCTAAAGAAGCAGTATGGCTACGAAAATTCTTCGCTGATTTGGAAGTAGTTCTAGATATGCACCTACCTATCACAGTGTATTGTGAAAATAGTGGTGTTGTTGCCAACTCAAAAGAACCAAGGAGTCACAAACGTGGGAAACATATTGAAAGAAAGTATCATCTCATCAGAGAGATAGTATACCGAGGAGACGTGATCGTCACGAAGATAGCCTCTGAAGGCAACCTTGCTGATCCATTTATGAAATCCCTCTAGGCTAAAGTGTTCCAAGGCCACCTGGTTGGACAAGGACTTCGAGCAACATAATCTAGAGCAAGTGGGAGAATATTTATGGTATTATTGATGCCCTAGTTTATTTTATTTTCCTCTATGTTTCTCAATATTGTATTTTATATATTTATTCTTACTAGAGTTTTAGTCCAAGTGGGAGATTGTTGGGAATGTCCTTGAACTCGCAGTTTGTAAATTTTGTGTTCAACATTCTATTTATGAATAAAATATTATTATCTTATTTCAATAAAGTTGTTGATTTCTATTATGAAAATCCAAGAAACATATCCATGGCTATAGTATGAATACTTTAACTTTATGTGGTGACATAAACAGGATCAGGTTAATAGTATATAACCTAAATGGTCTATAAGTATATGGATGAAATTGGGTATCTCATCCTAGTAACAATATTGGATGCGACCCATTTTATATAGGTAATACAAATGATGTGATCCACAGATCATTTATGCAGAGACTGTGAGTGGGGGCATCTTATGCAATGAGTTTGCTTATAGACTGGACCACGAAATATTCATTTTTCTTTATAATGACTGTTTACTGTTAAATCTGACTATTTTATATTTAAGTAACCTATGATAACTTGATCTTAATCTTGAGCTTTCCATGAACTCCTGTTTATTCGGGATTATCCTTTGATCTGCATAGGTGAGGGTAGTCCAACAACACTGTACAATAAGCCTTCCATTTTGGGGATAAGACCGGATGGATTGCTGGGGACATAGCCTTGCAAGACGAAATTCACTCCTACCCATTTTAGGGTTAGCAGATGGGTTGTTCTCTTAAGTGTTGGTTCTAGATCTTGAACATCGGGGTCTGATAATGGGCAGAAATGCACGTTATCATAGTGCTAAGTTCTTAAACAATGCTGGCTTGCGTTGATAAAATGTGTTAGATTGCGTCCAAAAAGCATTAAGTTTATTACATTGCTGTCACATGCGTTCATTGCATAGGAACAGTTGATTTTCGTATTTTTATGCATAATAAGCCTTGACGGAAGGCAGAAATTTCGATCAGAGGAAATCATTGGTCGAGCATAGCATTACTGCAAGGCTTTACATTGATTGTGTTCGCAAACATTTGCTTAAGAAGGATTTTCGCAACTTGGTCAACACAACTTGGTGGGCGCATCTGGGTGAAAGGCATAATTAATCGCGATGGGACAGAAAGCTGATGACGGTCGAATCCAAATTAAGCTGACAGCCGCTAACGATAACAAGTACATTCAGCTTTTCGGTGACAAATATTCGATGCATCAGTCAGGGAATTAAAGCCATCCCATCTGAGAAATCATAAGAGAGAAGCCGTCTTCACCCCGAAGCTCTATAAATACCAAAGGCATCTTTCAGAAAAGGGGTTCAAAAATTCATAAGTTCGGATCAGTTAGCTCAACACGTCTTTGCCCATAATTTTCTTTTATTTTTAAAGTGAAGCAAGGGAAGAGTAGAGGCGTCAGAAAATCACTCAGGGTAACTCGAGAGAGAACCCTGATGGGTAGAAGTAGAGAGCGGGCCGACTCTCACGAGAGCGAGATTATCATTTGAACACGACTAGAAAAACAGTGTAAAAGCCTGGGAAGCCAAAGATTACTACCAGGCTCTTTATTCTATTCATGCATTATTATTTTGTACTTCATCTTTATATTTATAAAATGGAAGTTCTTATTTTACATATATTCACTCTCTTAGTATGCATGAGTAGCTAAACTAATCGAATGGGTTGAGAAGAACTAAGCTAACATAACCTAGGAAGTTCATTGCTTACGATTATCTTGTGTTATGTTGTGCCAAACATCCCTTTAGAGCTACTCGAGAGAGAGTCTAAAGAAAGAACCTAAGACTTGAGAGAGCTAAGTTAGAATCTAGACTCGAGAGAGCAAGATTTGAACTGCATAAACAAGATATAGGGACTTGGAGATAAACTCTGTTTGTCAACCTGTATCGCATGCATCGTAGAGATAGGAATGATATTATGTGGTCGCCTTATTTATGTGTGTGTCATTTTTTCATCGCATAAATAAGAATAGAGGCTTATGTGTAGGTCCTATAGACTTATCGCATATATAGCATGTGTTCTAGCCTTAGAAGCCGTGCCATTCTCACCGAGAGGTGGTTTACTGTTGTATGCATGTTGTATGATCGCATAGTATGAACGCATCCTAGGAAGTGTTAGCTGAAACTTTTCTCAACCCGTTCACCACATACTCATTGCATATTCTGTTTATTCAACTTTTTTCAAACTCCACCACATTTTTTTATTTTTCATTACCGCAAACATCAACCTCAACAACTATTGATTTATTTGGTTACCGCAAAGTTTTCTTAAAAATTACCACCGCAACCTGTTTTCCCAAGTCCCTGAGTTTGACCTTGGACTTACCAGGAAACTCAGTGGGGTTTACACTTGGATTCCACTGAGAAAACTTGAGTGCTCAATGCATTTTCATCATCGCATTTCATCCACAATTCTACATCATAAAACCACGCATCAAGTTTTTGGCGCCGTTACTGGGGACTTCGGCAAAATAGTGTGACTTCGGCAAAATAGTGTGCTAACGGTAATTTTTCTGATTTCTTTGCAGACTCTCAATCTCTGGTGAATTACGACCCGAAGTTGAGAGAACATTTCGACACAGATTAAGAGACAACCGCCAACAACAAGAGAGAACACCAAGAATGGCGGAACAACCGGACGCAAGGGCCACAAACGCGAACAATATTATGGCCAACCCCATCCTTCTGGTGAATGACCGCAATAGACCCATATGGGACTATGCGTCGTCCAACCTCTATGATTTCTCTCTAGGAATCATGAGACCAACATTAGATGGATCGAGGTTTGAAATGAAGTCGGTAATGTTGTAGATGATCCAGGATGCTGGGCAGTTTGGAGGAAGGCGTGGTGAAGACCTGTACGCCCACCTCCGAGCTTCATAGAAACCTGTAACATATTTGTGTTCCCGAATATCTCCACCAAGGAAGTTCGACTCACTCTGTTCCCATTTTCCTTATGCAATCAAGCAAGGAAATGGGCATATTCTCTCAAACTGGGGGAGATAACCTCGTGGGAACAAGTCGTCGAAAAGTTTATGAAGAAGTATTTCCCACCAACCGAAAATGCTAGAAGAAGGACATTAATAACAAATTTTGAACAAGAAGATGACGAATCACTCAGCGAAGCCTAGGCGAGGTTCAAGCGGCTAGTAAGAGACTGTCCACATACTTGTAAGCCCTCTCTTCTTCTACTTTTTCTTGGGATATTAGAAGCACATAGTTGAGATTGAACTCGGAGACTTGAGATAAAGTTTGATGTGGATCTCCTATTAAGGTTTATGTTTAAAAATAACAATATTTGGATTGACGTTTGTTTCATTCAGGAAAAGGAAGTAAGAACTCGGGGAATAATTTGAGGGTAATGAACTAGTTGAGCATGTAAAGGACATTCGATGATGAATTTAACATGCTCGAGATAGGTCAAAATCAGTTGTAAAAGTCAAAGGTCAAATTTGTCGAACTCAAAGTTAAAAAAAAAGGTCAACATCTTGAAATGTGGTGAAATTTTGGTAATTTATGAGTTTTAAAAGTAAATTTGACTTGTTTAAGACTTATTGGGCAAAACTAGCTGAAAATTAAAGGAATTTGAATGAAAAGTTGAATTAAGACTGAATTTCAGATAGTCTGAGCAGACATGAGTGTTTTGAATTTTTCGAGCAGTAGAAATCGAATTTGAAGCTGAAATTTTGAGGTTAGTAAGAGAGGTTTATTAACATTTTTCTTAGAGGACGTTACAGCTAATTTTGACTGGAAATTGGTGAATTAATAGGAAAACCGAGAGGAAGAGTAAAAAAGAGAATTTTAGATATTTTAGAAAAATTAAGGTGCTTCCTATTGAAATTTCTCATTGGATGGCTTTGAGGTTAAGGATAAATCATCTGAGAACGTGTTAAACCGGAAATTGAAGCTGGAAAACGAAGAGAGAAAGGGAATTGCAAATTTGTTGAGTTTGGCCGACCGAAGAAGAGGAAAAAGTTGTTTTCAAATTAGGGCCGTTCTTGTGAAGGAAAATTGGGAAAAATGAAAGAAAATTAAAGAGAAATTAAAGCAGAAGCTCGTAGGAGGCTTGATTCGAAGAAATTTGGCTGGAGAAGTAAGGAAAACGAAGAAAAATAGTGGTTGTAGAGTTATTGCGGAAACAGAGGATGCTCGGGTTTTTAGGAAATTCGTGGAGTTAGAGGCTAATTCGAAGCTCCAAATTTAAAGGTAAGTTACTTATAAGGTCCTTCTAGACAACTATGGTATTTTATTTGATCGTTATTGGCTGGAGTTTCTGATTTTAAATTCTAAAAAATCTGCTTTTTCTCGTCGGTAAAACAGGGGTACCGTGGAGAGTTTGGTCGATTCCGGGAGTTCTAGAGCAATTCGGACGTCCAAACTTTGAGGTAAGTTAATTAAGAGAATGGGTAAAAGGTTTTTATAGGCAAATTAAGCTTTAAATGGCCCGAAAATGTTTGAATTTAAGTCTGAAACGCTCACCGGAAAAACAGAGGCCAAATCTGGAAATTTCTGAGCTGGAGGTTGAAGAAAGAGTTAACTTTCCTGTTTGACTTTTGTCTGTCATCTATTGTCCGTCATTAAAAGTTGGAAAATCAATTTTAGGTTAATTAAGGTGTTCTCAAGCATAATTAGGGATCCAATTGGTATTGTTATGATGCCTTAAACCTTGAATTTGAAGAAATTGGTATCTTAAGTCAACTATGAAGTTGATTAAGGGGTTAATTTGAAGTAAACCCTAATTAGGGTTAATGAGAAAAATTGAGGAAAATTGGAATAGAATCAGTTCTTATTGAAGATTAATTTTAAGGTCTAGAGCTAATTTAGAGCAATTGAATGACCAAATTACAAAACAAACTCTATCTTAGATCAAATTAGGGATTTGGCAAAAGTTTAAGTGAAATTGGTTATACTTGAAGATTAATTTTCAAATAATTGGATTATGGTCATGTGAAGGATAACTAAAGGATTACCAATATAATTTCAGGATAAACAGAAGATGGAGAAACCAAAATTATGAGGAGGAGCTGATTAACAGTGAGTGGTTTACTTTCGAATGTTTTGATATAGAAACTAATTATATATTATAGTATGTTATGATTTATGAAATGTGAAGGCATGATCTGTTTTACTTGATTGATATTTCAAAAATGTTTAAATCGTGATTTCTAAACTCTCGATCGTTTTATACGATCTTGATTTATCAAAATGTAGTTTGGAACCAGAGTTTACACAATTGTGACTTGTATTGTTTTATATGAAAACCTCTTGATGTTGAATTTAAAAATGCTGAATGTTTGTGAAAGTGGTTTCAAACAACTAATTCTTGTACCCGAGAGATGGTTATCTTCCCGTGCTACTTGAATGTATTTCAGTAGCATCACTCAGGCGATCAGGTTGCTACCGGGGTCAGATGTGGCCAGAGTATATCGGGAAGTCCAGAGGAACCTTCGCCTGTAGCACCACTTAGGCTATCAGGGGGCTACCACCGGGGTCAGATGTGGCCAGAGTATACTGGGGAGTCCAGAGTAATCTGGGCCTGTGGTATGTATTTATGCTTAGCCTTGAGGCAGCTCTACGTGCACGTATGACCTTGTGATTCGGTTTACACCGCAGGGGACATTCTTTGTCCAGAGTAACCCGCCGTTGTAAACAAGTATTTGGGTACAGAGTTGGTGTGATTTTCTGATAATGATTGAATGCTTTATAATGTGTTTATGAAAGTTGATCATGCCACTTTTTTTACTAGCACGTGTTTGAGATGTTGTTGAATCTTTTATACTTTGTTCAATGGCTTACTGAATGATTTGATAAACTCTATTGATGATTTAGAAAGCGATAGCTTATGTTTATATTAAACTACCACTCACTGGGCTTTAGCTCATGCTTTCCATGTTTTATGTTTTTCCCCACCCTAGGTAGCGACAAGTTCCTGGTGCCTGCTGAGCCGTTAAATGCCATTAGTGTTATTAAACATCTGTTGTATTGTTTGTGCATGTATTTGAGAGTATTCCAGAACAGCTAGAACTTGTGGGTTACATGTCATGGGAGGTTTTGTTCAAAATAATCCTTACTATTGGTCTGTAAATCTCTTTAAACAGTATTGTGATTTAAACTGAATCAAATTCCTAAACTCTCTCAACAAACATAGATTATTTTTGGAAATGGGTTTTGGAAGTTTGGTTTGATCTTGAGTATAGGATATGTTAAGAGTTGAGACGTTAGATGTCATAGAGAGAAGTGATGTTTAACGTCTTCACGCTTCGTTCTAAGTTAGAAGAGAAATCTGGAACAGGGTGTGACAGCTTGGTATCAGAGCATGATTTTGGGAAGCCTAAGAGTGTTGGGTCAGAAAGTCGGTATGATTTAGAGTTGCATTAGTAAGTTGCATTGGTATTTTCACTAAGGTGTGTGATACATCATTGCATTGTATGAAACATGTATCATTGTGGCAAACAGCAAAGGCAAGCATCAGAAGGAACTGTAAGTGCTACTTGTAAATTTGGGTTGGAAAGAAGTGTTTGGTGGCAAAATTATGTACTTCCAGATTGAGATTGACCTAGAGGAAATCAACGGAGGGTCATTTAAATCATGAAGGCACTGTAGGAAATAGTGATGGACAAGTTAGTCTAGAGAAAAGCTTTGAGATTGAATGTTGAAAAGCATTCATAGCAATAGTTTTCAATAGAGTAATTGATTCATGGATGCAAGAATCTGGTTAGCCAAGTTAGGAGAATGCTTCAGAACGAACTGTCCTACCCATAAAAGAGTAAAACTTGCTACATCCTTGTTTCAAAGTGAAGTTGAGAACTTATGACGCATGTTTGAAACCATTTATGAAGAAAAGGGAGAGATAAGTTGGGAAAAGTTTAAGGAAACTTTCCATGAAGAGTCTGATCCAAAGTCTCTATAGTGAAAAACGGAAGTAAATTTTGAGGTTGGTACAGTGTTTAAAAACCGGATGGAGAAAAGTTTAAGAAATGGTTTAAATGTGCAATTGTTCAGTTTGAAAATGAAACTGGTAAGTGTAAAAGGTCTAAGAATGGACTATGGGATGAACTTCGAACCTTTGTCATAGTAAGTGCGAAGTGGAGAGATTTCTCAAAATTGGTAGAGGTAACTAAAAGAGTAGAGAAAATTTTGTTAGGAAGAAGAGATAAAAGGAAAACAAAAAGGGATGTTCGTGTGGGCAATTCCTCGAATACACCGCATAAACAGTTAAATAGGAGACTTATACCTAGAGTTATGAGTAGAGGAAGTTTCAAGTCAAGGTATGATTGAAGAATGAAATCAAAAGAGAAACCAAGTGTGCAATTGTTGTATTGTTTGTGCATGTATTTGAGAGTATTCCAGAACAGCTAGAACTTGTGGGTTACATGTCATGGGAGGTTTTGTTCAAAATAATCCTTACTGTTGGTCTGTCAATCTCTTTAAATAGTATTATGATTTAAACTGAATCAAATTCCTAAACTCTCTCAACGAACATAGATTATTTTTGGAAATGGGTTTTGGAAGTTTGGGTTTGATCTTGAGTACAAGATATATTAAGAGTTGGGACATTAGATGTCATAGAGAGAAGTGATGTTTAACGTCTTCACGCTTTGTTCTAAGTTAGAAGGGAAATCTAGAACGGGGTGTGACAATAATGGCTTACCAGACTACCTGCAAATGGAGATTTTTTACCAACGAGTGAATCCCTCTTCGCATACCGCTACCAATGCGGCAGCCGTTTGTGGTCTGCTAGACAAAACATATGAGGAGACAAAGAGTATACTTGATTGCATTTCTAAAAATTACGAGGGTTGGCGGGAAAGCCATCAGAGATTAAGAATAAAAGATAATGACGCAAACAACGGGGCCATCGCATCCCTGCAAAATCAAATGACTGCGATGATGAGTTTGATACAAGGCATCGCAATTAATAACACGGGAGCGAAGAAAGGGCAGGTCAACGCAATTTCTCAAACGACCGCAAGTTGTGTCATTTGCGGAGACGCTCATTCGATGGAAGACTGCCCAGCAAACCCGCAGTCAGTGTGCTTCATAAAGAACAATCCTTATTCCGATACATATAACCCCGGGTGGAGAAACCACCCAAATTTTCTGTGGAAAAATCAACAACAAAACTTTCAACCAGTGGCGCAAAAAGGAGGGCCTCCCGAATTTTTCCCGCAAAACAACGGTCCAATGTATAGTCAAGCTAGCAGCTCACAAACACCACAATCTTTGTCCTTAGAGAGCTTGTTGAAGAAGTACATTGAGAAAAATGAATCGGTGCTTCAGAGCAACATCCATTAGAAATCTCGAAATTCAACTGGGACAAATTGCAGGTGAGTTGAAAAAATAGTCCGTAAGGAGTGTTACTGAGCTCAACTGAGCTCCCTCGTAATGCTGGGGGTACCGGGAAGGAACAATGCTTAGCAGTCTCCGTGCTAAGTGACAATATAACTGCAGAATTAAAGGAGGAACCCATCGCAACCAACTTGAATGCAGTGACAACCAAAGACTCGTTGACCTATAGTTTGGAAAAGCCTGAGAAAATAAACCCCGAAGTTGCGTCCACCCTCAAACCTCCAGATCTTGAGACAGAAGAAGTCTGACCACCAGCAGCTATGCAAAGATTGAAAGAAAAACAAAATGATGAAGAAAAGATCGCAATAGTCGCTGCAACACAAATGTCATGATCCCACAAAAAATGGGCGATCCAGGAATCTTCACGATACCATGCTCCATTGGAGGGGTCTACAGTGGCCAAGCGATATGCAATCTTGAGGCAAGAATAAACATAATGCCATTATCAATCTTAAAACGATTGAGTATTGGCACGGTCATGCCCACAACAGAAACTTTTCTGCTTGCGGACAGATCCCGAATACATCCTAAAGGAGAGTTGAAAAATGTCGCAATCTCAATCGATAAATTCATCTTGCCGACAGACTTCCTCATTTTGGATTATAAAGCGGACGAAGATGCGCCCATCATATTGGGACGACCTTTCTTTTCGACCGATCGTGCTCAAATTGATGTGCGCAAGGGGGAGATCGTAATGAACATTCATGAGGAAAAGCTCTGGATTAAGGCAGTAAAGTTCCCAGAAGACAAAGAAAAGAGAGAAAAGCCACCATGGATGTGAAAAGACCAGCCTAGAATAAGCAGTCCCTGAGTTACGATATAACTCAACCTCATCAGGGATGCAATCCTTTTGAATATCCTTTCTCTACATCAATACTTCATGAACTTTCAGCATCTTAATTTTGTCTATTATCGCATATCTATTTTTTTCTTTATATTAAAAAAACAAAAAAGCGATTGTGTTGAACGATTGCGGTAAAAGAATTTTGTTTTGTTTAAAATCATTTGACCCTCTCTCTATTTTTCTTGCAACGATTGAGGCGCTGGATTGCGGAGGTGTTACACGAAGAAGCAACTTATCTCATTCCATCACCGCAATCCAAAGAAGATAGATCGCCGCAATGCATCAATACATAATGTGAGCGACAGCACAAATTTGGGGGTTGTATTCTTCCTTCACTTTATTTCAAAATTTGCGCCATCGCATCCTATTTTGATTTTAAAAGCTTTATCATCGCATCCTCTTTGATTACTGAAATCATTTAATATTGATAAATTTAGTAAGTTGTCGCAATAGGGAAACCCATGTTGATAAGAGTTAAGTTGAGAAGGGCATTTACCCGTAGTTGGATATCCGCATGATACACATGGGGGCAAGCCAAAACAAAAGTAAGTCACTAGGATCAACGCATAAATAAATGACCGCAACTCTGCTACCAAGTAGGTATGAGTTTAGTTTGAGGAAGAGCGCATTGCTCGTAGTTGGATGTCCGCATGACACACGTGGGTGCAGGCCAAAACGAATGCAAGGCACTTGGATCAGCGCAAGATTAGGAAAAAAATAATAATAATGTCAAGAAATATGCAAGGATAAAAATCAATTGACACCCTGGTGGAAAAGTTTTCTTTTTGAAATAAATCATGCGATGTTCCAGAATTTAGTAAAGTCCTTTTGAAGGTTAAGCTTGCGATCCCTAGGTCTTAGAAATATTTTAAGAAGAGACTTGAATAAGACTTAAGAAAATTTTGGTGTATAGGAGTTGAATGAAGTATCCTTGAGAAATCTAGGAAAAGAACATTACGGTCGACTTGCTAAAGAAAATCTTGAATGAAGTATCATTGTTTAAATTTTGGGGTGTGATAACGGGCAGAAATGCATGTTATCATAGTGCTAAGTTCTTAAACAATGTTGGCTTGCATTAATAAAATGTGTTAGATTGCGTCCAAAAAGCGTTAAGTTTATTACATTGCGATTGCATGCGTTCATCACATAGGAACAGTTGATTATTATATTTTTATGCAGAATATGTGTTGACGCAAGACAAAAATTGCGATCATAGGAAATCATTAGTCGAGCGCAGCATTACCGCAAGGCTTTGCGGTGATTGTGTTCGCAAACATTTGCTCAAGAAGGATTGTCGCAACTTGGTGGGCGCAACTTGGCCGGCGCATCTGGGTCAAAGGCATAATTAATCGCGATGGGACAGAAAGCTAATGACGGTTGAATCTGAATTAAGCTGACAGCCGCTAACGACAACAAGTACGTTCAGCTTTTTGGTGACAAATATCCAACGCATCAGTCAGGGAATTAAAGACATCCCATCTGAGCAATCATAAGAGAGAATCCGCCTTCACCCCGAAGCTCTATAAATGCCAAAGCCATCCTTCAGAAAAGGGGTTAAAAAATTCATAAGTTCAGATCAGTTAGCTCAGCACGTCTTTGTCCATAGTTTTCTTTTATTTTTAAGGTAGAGCAAGGGAAGAGTAGAGGCGCCGAAAGATCGCTCAAGGCAACTCGAGAGAGAATACTGAGGCATAGAAGTAGAGAGCAGGCCAACTTTCGCAAGAGCGAGATTATCTTTTGAACACGAGTAGAAAGACAGTGTAAAAGCATTTGAGGCAATGAATAAAAGTAAAAAGACAAAAGTTAATGGATTATGCACTAGTCCTACTCCTAACTAAACAGATTGAGCAATGGAAGTTTAACTATGAGAATTGGTAGAGATGTGGCAACTGTTAACGCACAATAAAGTGACTTCATTATGTTTGGTCACTCGAGTAATCCCAGCTTACTACACTAACACATCTCACACCTCTCAGTGGCCGGCCGTATGCTTATATCTCTATAATGCATGGTTGCGTCGAGCATAAGATCATTCCTATCTCTAGGAACAATGCTTACTTTTCTACTCTCTCGGGAAATTGGTTGTATCTAATAAGCTCATAGACAAGCATTGCGACAACCTCACATTAAGCAAATAGGATTAACTCACTGTATTCATGCAATGCACACCTCTTGGTGGTTTGCTACATGTGTCATATCTCTATGCCACATGACTGAGTATGCAACTTGTCTTCGATACTTAACTAAACGATGAATGTAGACGATGAAAAAGAAGAAGATGATGATGAAGATGGTGTTGAAGGAAGTAAGAGATGCATTGATTACAAAATGTATTAATGTTTTAAGCCAAAATGTAATACAATACAGAGATAAGAAGAGATGTGGAGGGCTAGATGTAAGCAATTTCTTGCTTTTCATTTGAAATGCATCAAGGTTGCTGGTGGTGCCATGGATGGATGGTGGAAAAGTCTCTCTCGAGCTCCATCTCTGGCGAAACTCCGATTGCCACTCGGAAGAGGCTGTGGAGGTGAAGAACCCTCAAAGAATTTCTTGCTCATGCTCTCATCTCTGATCACAAGGATCTGCCTATGGCAGAAACTCGGATGTTTTGAACTTAAACTCCAAGGCTCTATTTATAGAGCTCAAACTCCGATAGTATTGATGATCCATTTTTGACTCACTTGCTACATCTATTATGGTATGAGAAATGTCACATCAACTTATCTTATTGATACTCCCAAGGTATGCATTTATGCTTGTTTCTCTTGAAGTATCAACACATTCCACCCACCCTACAATCAACCTTCTATCACAATTATCACTATGCGAATGTAGCATTCCATGCGACGAACTAGTCTTCATGAAGATCGACGCATGTGGTCAACCTTGCGGCGATCTAGGATCAACGCATGCAATCAATTCCTACAATAGCTACAAAAATAGACACTTTGATGTAGAATAACAGGGTTAGTGAGGATTTTCAGTGCTGGTCGATACCGCTCACTTTTCTATATGAATTCTTGGTATTATTAACGCATATTCTGCTTATTAGCCCTCATAATTCTAAGTAAAAGGCTACAATAACTTGTATTTCTACAAGCTATGAGGGTGAGGCTCCTTGTTCAATACCTGGATTCAGTACTTAAGATAACAACATTTCTCCTATCCCTAAATCGGGTAGGCGTGAATTTCGTCTTGTACTCTATGCCCCAGCTATCTACCCGATCTTACCCCTGAAATGGGAAGCTTATTGAGTCAACGCTGTTGAGCCATCCCTCACCCATGCAAATCTAACGATAATATCGAATAGACAGGAGTTCATAGTTAGCTCAGGATTAAGATCGAGTTACCTAGGTCATTTAAGCAAAATATTCAGTCTTAAACAATAAACAACATTATATATTAAGAGTGACTTATTTGTTGGTCCGATCTTATGCAAACTCATTGCATAGTATGCCCCCACTTCTCATGTCAATACATGAACGAATCTGGATCACCTCGTTTCTAGTATCATTACAACAACTTGTAACAGCTATAAAGTAGGCCGCATCCAATAGTGTTACCAGAATAAGATACCCAACCTTAATCATATACTATAGACCATTTTGGTTATTTACTCGAACTTGATCCCTCTTTATGTCTCTACATAAAGTTCAAGTATTCATATAATAGCCATGGATCTTAGCTTATTGGATTTATACTTTACAAATGCAATTTAACAATCCAATAACAAGTTTGTTGAAGAAATGTAATATCTTTATTGATAATAGAATATGTTTAACTTTATAAACTGCAAGTTTTAGGACATAAAACCCAACAATATCCCACTTGGACTAAAACTCCAGTGGATTAATATATATACAAATATATACAATGTTGAGTTATAATAAGAGAATAAATACTAAAGAATAAATACAAAAAACTAGGGCATCAGATACCCATAAATTCTCCCACTTACCCTATTGACAAGTATCTCGTAGGCCTAGTCCAACTAGGTGACCCTCGAATACTTTAGTCAAGAGGGCCTTCGTAAATGGATCAGTTAAGTTGTCTTGTGAGGCTATCTGCATGACAATCACGTCTTCTTTGTGTACAATCTCCTTGATGAGATGGTACTTCCGCTCAATGTGCTTTCCTTGTTTATGGCTTCAAGGCTCCTTTGAATTTGCAACTGGTCCACTGTTGTCACAATAGAGGGTGACATGAAAGTGCATATTAGGAACTACTTCCAGGTCAGTCAGGAACTTTCTGAGCCATACTACTTCTTTTGTTGCTTCACTTGCAGCTACATACTCAGCTTCCATTGTGGATTCAACAATACAACTTTGTTTGACACTTCTCCACACAACTGCTCCTCCATATAGAGTGAATATGGACCCCAAGGTTGATACCCTTGAATCTGTATCGGTCTGAAAGTCAGAATCAACATATTCAGTAAGGATTAGATCCTCAACACCATACACGAGCATATAATTTCTCGTTCTCTGAAGATACTTGAGAATGTTCTTAATGGAAATCCAATGATCATATCCAGGATTGGACTGAAACCTACTGACTATTCCAACTGCATAGCATATGTCGGGACGTGTACACAACATGACATATATCAGGATTCCTACTGCTGATGCATATGGAATCGTTCCATATCCTTAACCTCCTGAGGTGTTTTAGAACTTTGTTCCTTTGACAGATGAATTCCATGTCTGAAAGGCAAGTTCCTTTCATGGAATTTTTCATTTTATATTTAGACAACATTTTGTCTACATAAGATGCTTGCGATAATGCTAAAGTTCTATTCTTTCGGTTCTGAACTATTTGGATCCCAAGAACATAATGTGCTTCTCCCAAATCTTTCATTTGAAATTGTGTAGTCAACCATCTCTTAACGACAACTAGAAATTCTACTTCATTTCCAATGAGTAGAATATCATCAACATACAACACTAGAAAAGCGACAGTTTAGTTAACGATTTTATTTTAAACACAAGGTTCGTCAACATTTTGTTCAAAGCCATAAGATTTAATCGCAGTGTCAAATCTCATATTCCAGGATATAGATGATTGTTTCAACCCATAAATGGATAGATTAAGTTTGCAAATATTTTGCTCTTGACCTGTTCAATAAACCCTTCTGGTTGAGACATATAGATACTCTCTTCAAGATAGTCATTCAGAAAGGCTGTCTTGACATCCATTTACCATATTTCATAATCATAAAATTTAGCTATGGACAAGAGTATTCTAAATGACTTTATCATGGAAACCGGAGAGAAGGTTTCTTCATGGTCTACCCCCTCTCTTTAGGTAAACCCTTTTTCACAAGTCTTGCTTTGTAGGTTTGTACCTTACTAGCTTGGTCTCATTTTCTCTTGTAGATCCACTTCTAATCGATGGGTTTTACCCCCTCAGGTTGATCTACAAGATTCCAAACAGAATTGAAATACATAAACTCTATTTCAAGGTCCATGGCTTTAATCCATTGGTCTTTATCCACATCATTCATTGCTTGTTTGAAATTCAATGGATCCTCTAAGCCATCATTTGGAATGATGACTTGAGTTTCAATTAAACCCATGTACCGGTCAAGCTGTTACACAACCCTCCCATTACGACGAGGTATTCTCAACTCTTGAGAAGGATGTGAAGTACTAGTTTCATCAATAACTCTTATTGATGGATCTGCTCTGTCAACAACTCGTGTTGATGCATTTGTCATTTCTCTGGACATGTCTTCTATTACTAGCTTAATGCAAAGTTGATTATTCTGTATGTGGTCTTCCTCTTGGAAGCTTGCATTTGTCAATACAAATACCTTATCTTCTTGAGGATTGTAAAAGAAACCACCTTTCGTTTCTTTTGTGTAGCCTACAAATAGGCATACTTTTGAATGACGTTCCAACTTTTTAGGATTTTTCACCAACACGTGTATTAGGCAACCCCAAATTCTGAAGTGATGTAAACTTTCTTTACATCCTCTCCGAAGCTCGTAAGTTTTTTCAGAAACACTTCTCAAGGGAACCATGTTCAAAATATACACTGTAGTTTAAACTGCGGGTCCCCAAAAAGAATTTGGTAACTAAGCATAACTCATCATGGAACGAACCATGTCCAACGAGGTTATGTTTCTCCTTTCTGCCACACATTTTGCTGAGGTGTGCCAGGGGCTGTGAGTTAAGACTGGATTCCATGTTCTATCAAATAGTTATGGAATTCTAAGTCCATATACTCACCACCTCGATCTGATCGAAGTGTTTTAAACTTTTTACCTAATTGGTTTTCAACCTTAGCCTTGTATTCTTTGAACTTTTCAAATGTTTCAGATTTTTTGTGCATTAGGTAAATATGCCGATACCTAGAATAGTCATCAACGAAGCTGATGAAATATTCATACCCTTGTCTGGCTCTAACATTCATAGGACCACAAAGATCTGAATATACCAGCTCCAAGGGTTCTTTGGCTGTAAGTCTTTTTCCAGAAAAATATTTGTTTGTCATTTTATCCTCAAGACAGGATTCATAAGGTGGTAATGAACTATCTTCTAACTTATTTAGATGACCATTCTTAACCAGATTCTCAATCCTGTTGAGATTTATGTGACCTAGTCTCAAATGCCAAAGGTAGGCATTTGTAGAAACTTTCCTTTTCTTATGAGTCTCAGCAGTTTTAAACATCTCTATAATCAAAACGGCTCTAACCTCATTCGGTTTTAACAAATACAAGTTATTTTTTTATTTTGCAGAAAAAATTTGGTTATTTTTTGAATTGATAAACACTTTATCATTTTCGAAAGAAACTTTATAATTTTGTTCTAGCAGACAAGAGATAGATATTAGATTCATTTTCATAGAAGGAACATAATAAGCATTTAAGATAAATGTATTTATCTCTTATAAATAACTTCATATCTCCCACTACTTTAGCTAAAATAACCTCCCCGATTCTTACTTTAAAGATTGTTTCACCTTCTGTCAACTGTCTCCAGGAACTTATTTCCTGTGAAAAAATACAGACATGATTAGCGACACCTGAATCAATTATCCAGGTTTTATCATTTTCCACTAAACATGCTTCGATAACAAGTAAATCATATTTATCTAGTTGTTCGAATTTTGCATTCTCATCTGTATTGTTCAAAACTTTAGATGAGTTGGGAGATAGATGACAATCATCTGTTAAAACTCTTTTTGGCATTATCAACTGCTAGTAATTTGTTTATTGATTCGATTTTACCGTTATCTAAATTGAAAGCGAGTATTCTAGAAGAATTCGACATGTTGAAAAATTTTAAATAAATTCTAGTTAGCAAATTGCAACTAAATCCAAAGTCAAGTTTTAGTAAAACAAGTAATAATGTACCCATAACCATTATTTATTTGCAACGATACTATAGTGAATCAGAATACGTGCTACCAAGGGTCAGTCAAATACTGCTTCACTAACGCAAAATAATTTTGACCAAACACTATCTTCAGAATAACTCTTATTCCAATAGTTGCTCAGTTACCATTTTCAGTCAGAAGTTACTAACATTTTAGTAATTCTATAAGTGTAACCCTCCATTTTCAGACGTCAAAGGTCATCCCCAACTATCGTACCAAAATGGAGAGTCAAGGTTGGGAATGGACCTAAGAAATCCTATCCATTTTTAGAGTTTGAGTTCCGAATCTTATGTTACAACCCTCTAAGGGGATAGCCACCCTTAAACGACTAGCAAGGACCGCTTCAAGCAAACCATCAAGCACAACATAGGAATCTCATGGTCCAAACTAATGGAAGAGACCATATAACACGTTGACACATATCCTTCACCCACTTACTATGAACTACTTCCTTTGCTCACCTTGTTATTGACTCATACAAACACTTTCTAAATGAAGTCACTTCTAGGGTGACACGAAGCGTCATATGGATCTCACGGTGTGAACTATGTCGAGACGTGGAAGTTTAAATCTATGTATCATATATTTGATCTATGTTTGAACGACATCCCCTTATTCACCGAAATCTTGATTTATGCAAATACTTTCCGAATGAGGTCATTCCTAGGGTGACACGAAGTACCACTTAAATCTCGATTGTGAACTCTTGGAACATGAGAGCTAAAAATAACGTATCTTATATGCTATTAATCTCCCACTGAAGTGTTCTAATAACTTTTTCATATAAGTTATTAAACTCCCACAGAAGTGTTCTACCATTAATTTGGGAAAATTTAATCTTAGGTTCAGTTTCGGCTAATTAAAACAACCCTAAGTCGATGAGGTTTATCCAAGTATAACGTTTATAATTGGATTTTTAACCTACAATGTCTAGGTGATAAACAGTTGTATTACCTCACACCGCTCACGTATGCTTGTAAAACCGATTAACAACGCTAAATTATTCGGTCATAATCCCTAGGTAGGAGGTGTTCTATAGACCGTCAACTTAAAAACCCCTAGTCTTAGATAGGATTATATACCGGATGAGTTTGTAACCGTGATTTATAAGATAGCGACCTATTTTAACTATAAAAACAAGTGTTTAACCTACGTGAGCATGCAACTTATCTTTGTTATGGATTTCAATATCTAATTCAATTTTATTACAACTTATAAAACTTAGACATGCTTTTACATCCACAACATGCATCAAAGGTATTCAATTTAATATAACAATTATATTAAAAACAGAAACCCTAAACATGCATTCTATACATTATAACAATTTATAACATATAAATAATGCATGTAACATGCTTCCTATGATCGGATTTTAAATCTAAATGGCATACTATATGCATAAACATGTTTAAATTTAAATACAACATACATCACATGCATAATTATTTAAATAAACACTGATGTGGTTCAACTTTGGCATCCTAAGCAAGCAAAATAACTAAATTATTTAAAAAACAGGTCCAAAACAACTTCAATTTGGTGGAGAACTATCTGAACCAACCCGAACCAGACCCCAACTACTTGAATGGGACTTCCAAAGCATCAAAATAAGTTGAACTGGTCCAGAATAGGGTTGAACCGGTCGAACCAGGCCACTCCCACTCAAACCGACTAGAACAACGCGTTGCTTAGCTGAGATAAACAGTGTTGCAACTCTCATCCCAGCATTGCAACGCTCGGACGCAGCATTGCAATGCTGCCTGGGCAGAATACAATCCTCCAGCTACAGCTTCATGACCTTGCTTGCATCAATCTCCAAATTACAGCTTAAATACTCTAATGACTCCAAATAAATTACAGACCTAGAGCATACATATAAGATCATCAAACAAGAGCCAATTACAAATTCAACTTGGAAATCAAAGAGGAATCTAATGCCAAAGCTGAAAAAAAAACCATCCATATCAGTCCAAACATACAATTTGAGAAATTCACCCAACAAAACTCAAATTAGTGTTAATTGAGTGCTTAAATCACGCTCTAATACCAATCGATGGAATACACAAGCAAGCAACGGAAGCAAATAGAATCAATAAGTACTCTAATTAAATTTAATTTGAGTTCTAATGCATGCTATTTCAGAAAAACTAAAGTGGGTTTCAAGTTGAACTTACCTTTGCTGAAATCTTGCAATTCCAAGTTGTTCTTCACTCCAAATCAGCTCCAAATCAACAGTGAACCTCCAAGAGATCTTCTTTACTATTATCAGCCTTGAATTTGAGTGGTGGAGCTCGAATTTCAGTGAATTTGATGAAGAGTTTTCAGGGTTTGAGAGGGAGAAGAAGATGTAGCATAAAACTATTTTTCCAACTAAAGAACTCACTCCCTCTTCCAAAATTCAGGAGTTTTTATCACTAAACACATGCAAGCATCATCTCCTCAGCTCAATGGCCAGTAGCTACATGTAGATTTTAATGGGATTAGGTGAGATTCTTGTATATTTGAGGTAAGAACACCTCATGCTTGAGGAAAGTGGGAAAACCCCAATTTCTCAATCAATTTCCAATTTTCCATTTTTTTTTCAGTTAACTCTAAATTAATCAAATCCATTTTGATTTAAATTAATAATTAAATAAATTTAAATTTTAATATTCAATTTCTCAAATTGAATTTAAAAATGGAAATTAATTTGATTTTTCACTAATTAAACAAATTTAATTAATTAATTAATTAATTTAATATCAAATATTAAATTAATTATGCACCTAATTTTAAACATGAATCATATCCATGTAATTAATATTTAAATCAACATTTAAATATTATGAACTCTCCACTTTTATTTATTTTCAATAAATTAAACATTAATTATATCGAATATAATCATACGAACCCTAATTTGAATTTAAACTTATTCAAACATAAAACCTAATTTCAATCTGAACATTTTCAAACTGAAATCCAATTTGAACAATTCAAATTGATATCATTCCAAATTCACTCGATTTAATAATTCAAGGTGTTCATGTTTTACGAGGTAGTAGAGGGATCTTATGGACCTACAGATCATAAGCTCCAACGATTAAGATTAATTGGCTAAACTCTTTAGACCAAATTAATCAATATTGGTTAACTATCGAGTCACATCACTATAGCTTGATATTTGCACTCTCCTCATTGCAGATATATTTGTGTCCACGTGATATAACCATAACCAGTAAGTTGACCCTTCATAGGTTGTTCGTAGTAACGGTTGGGTCAATATGTTGTTTTACCTTTGAGATTACGTCTTGGTCCTTAAGTTCCCACTGATGTTGTAATGAACAATTGGTTTATGATCCAATCACTAAACCGGATCCCTCTCAGGCCAGTGAGAGGGTGGGGCTCCTTGTTCAGGACTTGGATTCAATACTTAAGAGAATAACTGGGGCCCCTTGTTCAAGACCTAGATTCAGTACTTAAGATAACAACCTTTCGCCTATCCCTAAATAGGATTGGCGTGAATTTCGTCTTGCACCCTATTTCTTCAGCTATCTATCAGATCTTACCCCTAAAATGAGAGGCTTATTGAGTTGGCGCTGTCGAGCCAACCCTCACCTATGCGAATATAAGGATAATCACGAATAAAAAGGAGTTCATAGTTAGCTCAGGATTAAGATCGAGTTACCTATAGATTCATGATGGCTTTTGGATGACCAAATGACTCTTGGAACTTCAAGGGTTGCAACTCTTCATGATGGGCTAGAAATTTAGCTTGGAAGTAAACATTAAATGCTCCAGGTTCGATCATTGCCAATTATTTGCTTATCATTCTCCCCTTCATCGAGAAGATTCGTCCCTGAATCTTAAGGATTTCTTTGCGATGCAGCTTTGCATTCATCTTCTTGAGCCATCAGATTACACAACTTTTCCCAATGCTTAAATTTGAAGACATCAAATAATAAAATGTTGGAGATGAAGACACAATCTATGAACCAAAAAAAATACGACATTTAAACAACATAATTGACACTTGTTATTTGTTTGTTTGTTTTTTTATTTTTTTTTTGGACAGAAGCTGACATGTTGAATAAGAAAAAAAAATTGACATTGCATCAACAGAACATATATCTGATCTAGAGCCCAAGCTCTGATACCAAATGATAAAGGGAACTACCTCAATCATGTATGAGACTCCCCACCCCCCCCCCCCCCCCCCCTTTATTCTAGGTAAACCCCATAGCGATAATAAAAATAACCCCTAATAAACAAAATGATAACAACCCCAAACAAATTTGGCTTGGAAGATTGATCGATGATCAAGAAGAAAAGAGAACATGTTCCTAACTTCAAGATTTCGAACTCTCCACAATATAATTGATCAAACTAAATTGAAAGTTCTAATACATGCATTCTAAACACAAGAAAACAAAGAAAAAGCATAAAGTTTGAGAGAATAAACTCTAATGAAATTTCATTCAAATTCAAAGTGTTGTTCTAAATGTTTAGATTACAGCCCTATTTAAACTAATTGAATAGACACCATGAAAGGGTGCAACCTTTCACCTATATTGGCTACATTCATCTATGTGAACCCCGAATCCCAATTTCACTATTTAAGTATGTTCCCTGTTGAGATTAGTGTGATGAGTAGGTTGATGTGGAAACTAGGGTGAAATGGTAGAGAAAAGAGTGAAAATTAGAGGAAAAGAGGAAATTTGGAAGGTTAACTTTCGGGGAAAATTTTGGAAATTTGGCTAAGTATAGAATTTTGTGTGTTAGGGTGGTGTTTATGCGTTGGAAGAGTTGTTGGTGAAGGCATGTGGCTAAAGAAGGAAAAAGGAGATGATGCGTTGGAAGGCACATGGGTGGGCGAGGCATGCATGAAAAGAGAGCCATGCGTTGAGAAACCTCGGCCAGTGCCCAGACCATGCGTCGAGTAGCCCCGATCAGACGCATGCGTCGAGTGGATATGCCCTTGTGTTGAGCGCACTGCCGAGTGGCCACGCCCGTGCGTTGAGCGCACTGTCGAGTGCCCACGCCCATGTGGTGAACACTTTGCCGAGCAGCCATGCCGTGCGTCGAGGTGCCCTGCCATGCAGCCAAGCGCACAACCCATGCCATGCGCCCATGCGAGCGATGGCCAGCACACGCCGCACGCCCATGCGTCGACACGCCCATGCGCCTAAGCACCCGGCCAAGCATCAAGGCGCCGCGCACAGCCCATTCGGCTAAGCACGCCCATGCGTCGAGCGGCCAGTCTATGCAGCGCGCCTATGCGTTGGTGGCTAGCACCATGCGCCAATGCCAAGCAAGCCGTGCGAGTGAGCCATGCATCAAGAATGGACGGTCACCCTATGCGTTGGTGAGGGTTAGCTCCTTGCGATGGCTAAGTTGAATTGTCATGATAATGAATTGGCTTGCTATGCATTGAGTAGAGGCTATGTGTTGCTTATGGACTAAGCGTTGAGCAACCAAGAGTTAGACGCATACAAGGATGAAATCATCGGGATAACATCATCAAACCCATGTGTCTTTGGGAGGAAAGCCTTAAGCCTTAAGAATTTGAGGTGGTGGCATCAGTTTGGAGGCCCATGCGTTGGCAACGTGAGAAGAAGACACTTAGCTTGCGATGACCACAGCATTGCGTTGATGGGATGAGAAGGAGACACTTGACCATGCAGCCAAGTAGGTGGTGTCAACTCTGGAGAAGGTTTGGACGCCTATAAATAGAGCCATGAGACTTCATTTTTAGTTCACAATTTAGAAATACCATAAAAAGAGTGGGAGAGTGGAGCAAACCTTGCGTTGGAGCCAAATCCATGCGTTAGACATAGAGGACACATTGGATAGTGAGGTTTGAGGAGGACGCATCAACTTAGGACGAGGAGTTCTCCCAATTTAATCGTGCGTTTGGAGTGATTCCAAAGCCACCTGAAAGCTCTGAAAGTCTAGTTTTTAGAGTAGGAATGGCAGAAGAAAAGCTCGAAGGGATCGGGTTGGAAACTTAGAAGAAGACAGAAGGGTCAGGCTGTCGGATCAGTCTGGGCCATTCCTGAAGATTCTGTGATTCCGGCCAAACCACGAGGAGTTCTGAGCTCAAATTTTAGGGGGTGAAAAGGGAGCCTGAGGTAGAAAAGGGAGCTACTAGGGTGAAAAGCTTCTAATCAATCAAGGTGAGTTGCTAAAACGTTTTGACTAAAATATTTGCTTAAATGTTTGATTACAACGTGTTATAGAAAGTATGTTTTAAAGAAGAATATTCTCATGCCAACTAGTTTTACAAAGTGATTTCCAAGCAAGCTATGAATTATGTTTTAAACGCATGCATGAGTGAGAAGTTTGTTAAAAGCTATTTATATGTGCAGCATGCGTTAGTACCATTAAAGCAATGTTTTTATATGTGTTATACTTTACATGCTTTAAAAAGAAAGTCATTTATGAATATTTTTACTTAAAACGCGATACCGAAGGACATTTGAGAAGGTATCCGCCCAACTAGATACTGAAGGACATTTGAGAAGGTATCTATTGGTACTGAAGGACGTTTGAGAAGGTACCAAACCAACCAGATACTGAAGGACCTTTGAGAAGGTATCTGAGCAGAAGTACCCAAGGTATGATGGTACTTAATATGGCCACGTGCACGTAGGTAGAGTCAGAGATTGAGCAAAAGGGTTCTCTCTTGACTAATAGTTGGTATTGGGATTGTTTTATCCACAGTAAGGGTTATTCTCAACTGAGAAATAGTTTTACTGTTTTATGATTAAAACAGCTTTATATGTTTTATGCTTGGAAAATGTTTATACTGCAGTATAGGTACTGTAGACGCTTATATTTCAGTTAAACTCTTTATTGAGATTTGCATGAGAATCAATTATCTTTCTTAAGTCACTCACTGGGCGTAAGCTCACCCCATTTTCAAATGTTTTCTCCCCTCCCCCCCACAGGTAGCGGTCAAATCCTCTGAAGATAGCTCTACATATTCTTTGCCACTAAAGGATAACGAGATTTGTAACCCGTCTGTTAGGTGGTTACTATTAATATAGTACACATGTTACTATTGTTCATATAGGGACTAGGGTTTGTGGGTTTTGGGACTTGTGAATCTAGTGTTGTAATGACTCTAAATATGTTATGTTTCTAACTTAATAAATGTTGGCCTAAAGATATTCCACTTTATATGAGTTATATATTGGTATCAGAGTTATTCCGCAATAGTTAGTAGGCAGTAAGTGTCAGCCACAGGGTTGATAACTGCTGCAGTCACGCCCTTTCCTAGGCCAAGAGGGTGGTCTGGGGCGGGGTGTGACAATCTAATACCCTTTCAACTACTCTAATAAATGTAAATTCATAACATTAATTAAATTCATGGGATATTAATAATGTAAATGAACCTAAATTTTTAGATTCATGATGGCTTTTGGATGACCAAATGACTCTTGGAGCTTCAGGGTTGCAACTCTTCATGATGGGCTGGAAATTTAGCTTGGAAGTAAACATTAAATGCTCCAGGTCTGACCATTGCCAATTATTTGCTTATCATTTAGGTAAAATAGTCAGTCTTAAACAGTAAACAACATTAAGACTGACTTATTTTTTGGTCCAATCTTATACAAACTCATTGCATAGGATGCCCCCACTCCTCATATCAATACATGAATGAATATGGATCATTTTGTTTGAAGTATCTTTACAACAACTTGTAACAGCTACAGAGTAGGCCGCATCCAATAGTGTTACCAGAATAAGGTACCCAACCTTAATCATATACTATAGACCATTTTGGCTATTTACTCGAACTTGATCCATCTTTATGTCTCTACATAAAGTTCAAGTATTCATATAATAGTCATGGATCTTGGTTTATTGGATTTAGACTTTACAAATGTAATTTAAAAATTCAATAACAAGTTTATTGAAGAAATGTTGAATAACATCTTTATTGATAAAAGAATATGTTTACCTTTATAAACTGCGAGTTTTAGGACATAAAACCCAACATAAATCTCAACAGGATTGAGAGATTAGAAAAGAATGGACTTGTAAATAAGTTAGAAGACAATTCTTTACCTCCATGCGAGCTATGTCTTGAAAGAAAATTTACCAAAAGATCTTTTTCAGAAAAAGGTCATAGGGCTAAAGAACCTCTTGAACTTGTACATTCAAATCTTTATAGTCTAGTGAATATTAGAGCTCGAGGAGGGTTTGAATATTTCATCATTTTTATTGATGACGATTCAAGTATTAGGAAGAGGTTGAGAACTTATTAGGTAAAAAGATTAAAACACTTTGATCAAATCAAGGTGGTGAGTATATGGAATTACAATTCTAGAACTATCTAATAGAACATGGAAATCAATCCCAACTTACTGCACCTAGTACACCACAACAAAACAATGTAGCAGAAAGAAGAAATAGAACCCAATTAGACATGATTCATTCAATGATGAGTTATGAACCTCAAGTCTTTTTGGGGATATGCAGTACAAACTGCAGTATATATTTTAAACATGGTTCTCTTAAAAAGTGTTAGAAATACCATACGAGTTATGAAAAGGTAGTTTACGTCAATTCAGAGTCTGGGGATGCCCGAAAAATGTGTTGGTGCAAAATCCTAAAATTGGAACGATGTTCTAAAGTATGCCTATTTGTAGGCTACCCGAAAGAAACAAAAGGTGATCTACTTTATGATCCTAAAAAAGATAAAGTGTTGGTATCAATAAATGCTAAATTATTAGAGCAAGACAACATAAGAAATCATCAACCTTGTAGTAAACTAGTATTAAATAAGATGTCCAAAGAATCTACAGATACATCAACAAAAGTTGTTGATCACACTGGTCCTTCAACATAGATGAAATTGGCCTATCACATCCTTCTCATGAATTGAGAATACCTCAATGTAATGGGAGGGTTGTTCAACAGCCTGACTAATACATGGGTTTACCAGAAATTCAGGTTATCAAACCTGATGATGGCTTAAAGGATCCATTGACCTTTGAATAGGCAATGGAAGATGTAGATAGAGACCAATGAATAAAAGCCATGGACCTTAAAATGGAGTCTATATAGTTCAATTATGTCTGGGAACTTTTAGATCAACCAGATGGGATAAAACCTATCGGTTGAAAGTGGATCTACAAGAGAAAACGAGACTAAGGTGGTAAGGTACATACCTATAAAGCTAAACTACTGGAAAAAGATTTTACCCAAAAAAAGGGGGTAGACTTTGAAGAAACGTTCTCTCCTGTTGCCTTAATAAAGTCTATCAGAATACTTGTATCCATTGCTTTCTTTTATGATTATGAAATATGGAAAATGGATGTCAAGAAAGATTTTTTAAATGGTTATTCAGACTGGGAATCAATGTCATTAATTCGACTCCAAACCAAAGTAAAAGAAATTTATAAATACTAAACTACTCCTATTACTACAAAGATTTAGTAACGGTGGTAAGTCCGAGTCAATCCGCAGAGAAGCACGATTGGTTTTGTTAAGTTAATTTTCTAACCAGAGTAATAAATGTTGTGTTTTGATATGGAAGAGATAAATGTGTGAAATTGAAATAAAAAGGTAAATGTAATTTATGGTAGGAGTCTACCTAATTTCTAGAGAAAGAGAGAGTTCCTATGCAACTTCTTTCATTAGGCATCAATTAATCATACTAAATCTGTCAATCCCTTAACCTATTAGAAAATCTAATAGCCCAATTAGCCAATTTTGATAAAAATCTAAATCAGCACTAACTCAATTTAAAACTTTTCCTTCTCTGCGACATACAAGTTAAAACTGAAAAGTATTAAGAAATGCTTCAATTGTTGAGACATACTACAAGCCAGAAAGTCATATCCTATAGCATGATTTATCTGGAAAAGATTATATTAGGGTATACGTGCATTAGGTAAAAAAAAAAAAAAGTCTAGGCTTCACACATGCGATCCTAATACATGCAACTAAACCAATCAATTATGCACATACTAGAATGATTTTGGATACAAGAATTCCAACAAATTAATTTGCAGAAGAATTCATTGAAACTCTATTAATATTAAAACGAATCTATCCAAAGAATTCACAAGAGTACAGTTAAATTAATTACAAAACTTTCAAGAAATTTACATAAGGCTCTTGCTCAAAGAAATTAGATAGAAATTACCTCTCAATTCATAAACAAATCAAGAACGAACCTCCAATCCATTGATTACAACCTAAAATAAAACAAAAACTAACCTAAAGATACTAACAATTGAAGTAAATAGAAGAAGAATGAAGTTTAACTTCAGCCACCATCGATTTGGCCTCCAAAATTTGGCATATCTTGACCTAAAGATGAAGGGGAGTATTTATAGGGAAGATTGCAGCGTCGCAACGCTAAAAACAGTGTTGCAACACTACCGTTGCACAATTTCGGAGCGTTGGAATGTTGTAAATAGCATTGCAATGCTGCACATTCTACCTTAGAGCGTCCGAGTAGAGTGTCAGGCTAGTGTTCCAACCCTGTGACAATGGCAGTTTCGTAATTTTCACTGTTTTGAAGCCTGGCTGCTCAAATCACCTCCAAATTGCTTCAAATCAATCCTGTTTGACTCGATTTCTTGGTTCTACCTCCTCGGTGCATGATACATACAAAATAAGGAAAATAAACACATAAAATCCGATAACAAGCCCAAATTAAGCTAGGAATAATAGCTTTTTTTTAGAGCTAATAACGGTTATCTTGAAGAAAGTATTTATATGTCTCAAATTGAAGGGTTCATTGAATAGAGTCAGATGCAAAAGGTTTGTAAGTTTAAAAGGTCAATTTATAGGTTAAAAAAAGCATCTCAATCCAGGAATATAAGATTTGACATTGCGATAAAATCATATGGTTTTGAACAGAATATTGATGAACCTTGTGTTTACAAGAAAATAGTCAACAAGACTATAACTTTTCTAGTACTATATGTTGATGCTATCCTACTCTTTGGGAATGAGGGAGGATTCCTTGCTGACATCAAAAGATGTTTAGCATCAAATTTTCAAATGAAATATTTAAGAGATGTACAGTATGTTCTTGGAATCCAAATAGTTCAGAATCGCAAGAACAGAACACCGACACTATCTCAAGCATCTTATATTGACAAGATGTTGTCAAGATATAAAATGCAAAATTTCAAAAGGGGTTTATTTCTTTTAAACATGGAATTCATCTGTCCAAGGAACATTATCCTAAGATACCTTAAGAAGTTAAGGATATGAAAAGAATTCTTCATGCATCAGCAGTCGGGTGCTTGATGTATGCTAAGTTGTGTATATGCCTAGACATATGCTTTGTAGTTGGAATAGTTATCAGGTTCCCGTCCAATCCTGGATATAGTCATTGGACTACCGTTAAGCACGTCCTCAAGTATCTTCAGAGAATGAGGGACTATATACTTGTGTGTGGCTCTAAGGATTTGATCCTTACTAGATACACTGATTGTGATTTTTAAACGAATGTAGATTCTAGGAAATCTACCTTCGGGTCAGTATTCACTCTAAATGGGGGAGCTATAGTATGAAAGAGCATCAAAAAAAGTTGTATTGTTGACCCACCATGGAAGCTAAATACGTAGCTGTATGTAAAGCAGTCAAAGAAGCAGTATGGCTTAGAAAGTTCTTGATAGATTTAGAAGTAGTTCTAAATATTCATGTGCCAATCACCCTATATTGTGATAACAGTGGAGCAGTTGCCAACTCAAAAAAACCAAGAAGTCATAAATGAGGAAAGCACATCGAACATAAGTACAATCTCATCAGGGAGATAATACATACAGAAGACGTGATCGTCACACAGATAGCCTCAGAAGATAATTTAGATGATTCATTTACTAAAGCCCTCATGGCTAAAGTGTTTGAGGATCACCTAGTGGGACTAGGACTATGAGCTTCATAAATCTAGGGCAAGTGGGAGAATTCATGGGTATCTAGATGCCTTAGTTTATCGTAATTATTTTCTCATACTCAACATTGTATAATTGTATATATTTAAAACCCACTGGAGTTTTAGTTCAAGAGGAAGTTTGTTGTGAATGTCCTAAAATTCACATTTTGTAAACATTAGATATACTCTATTCACAATAAATATATTATTGAGACTTCTTTCAATAAAGATAATATTGAATTGCATTCATTCCTAAATCCAATAAACTAACCCATGGCTATAACATGAATACTTAAACTTTATGTAGAGACATAAAAGAGGATCAAGTTTTAGTGTATAGCCAAAAAGGTCTATAAATATATGGATAGAGTTGGGTACCTTATCATGTGGACACTATGGATGCGGCCCACTTTTTATCAATATACAAACGATGTGATCCCAAAGTCGTTCATGTTAAGACATGTGAGTGGTGGCATCCTTTGCAAAGGATATTTGCATAAGACCGAACCACGAGATAGTCACTTTTTTTTATAACGACCGCTGACTGTTAAAACTGACTATTTCAATTTGATGACCTAAGGTAACTCGATCTTAATCCTGAGATAACTATGTGTTGGGTTGTATGTCCCAAAACTTCCAGTTTGTAGTGTAAAACTTATTCTATTTTCAATAAAGATGTTATTGATGTTTATTTAATAAAATTGTTGTTAGGTATGTATATTGCACTTGTAAAGACTAAATCCAATAAACTAAGATCCATGACTTTTATATGAATACTTAGACTTTATGTGGAGATATAAAGATGGATCAAGTTTGAGTAAAAAACCAAAATGGTCTATGGTATATGAATAAGGTTGGG
This sequence comes from Benincasa hispida, assembly GCF_027475165.1. Taxonomy (NCBI): domain Eukaryota; kingdom Viridiplantae; phylum Streptophyta; class Magnoliopsida; order Cucurbitales; family Cucurbitaceae; genus Benincasa; species Benincasa hispida. The sequence goes on from NC_143487.1 coordinate 25,191,885, forward strand.
TATCTTATTCTGGTAACACTATAGGATGCGACCCACATTGTATCTAGTACAACAATGTGATCTTGAATCGTTCATGTGGAGACATGCGAGTGGAGACATCCTATGCAAAGAGTTTTTATAAGACCAAGACCACGAAATAGTCACTTTTCTATATAACGATCGTTTACTGTTAAAACTGACTATTTCAATTCAATGACCTAGGGCAACTCGATCTTAATCCTAAGCTTACTATGAACTTCTATTTATTCGGGATTATCATTTGATCTACATAGGTGAGAGTGGTTCAACAACACTGTTCAATAAGTATCCCATTTTGAGGATAAAACTAGATAGATATAGCTTGGGACATAGTTCTGCAAGATGGAATTCACTCCTACCCAATTTAGGGTTAGCAGATAGGTTGTTCCCTTGAGTATTGATTCCTGGTCTTGAACAAAGGGTCTCTGCCCTCACATGGTCGAGAGGATATGGTTTATTAGCTGGACTATAAACCAATTGTTCAAAAGAGGATCAGTGATGACTTAAGGAACAAGATGTATTTACAGGGTTGAAACTGTGTTTTTGACCTAGTTGTAAATAAGAACAACCTGTAAAGAATCGACTTACTGATCATGGTTAAATCAAGTGGACAAAAATATATCTATGGTGAGGAGAGTGAAATTATCGAACTATAGTGGTATGTCGCGGTAGTTAATGAATATTGATTAATTCAGATTAAAAGGTTTAATCCATTAATCTCAAATTGTTGAAGCTCATGATCTATAGGTTCATAAGGTCCCTCTACTAGCTCATAAAAGATTAAACCTTGGATTAAAACATTAAGTGGATTCAAAATTTTCAAATTCAATTTTAGGGTTTGGATAATTATATTCGATATAATTAACATTTAAATTGATTGAAATTAAACACAGTTGAAGAGTTCAAAATATTTAAATAATGATTTAAATATTGATTACATGAATAGGGATTCATGTTTTGAATTAGATGTTTTATTAATTTAATATTTGATATTAAATTATTATTTATTTAATTAATTAATTTTAAATTTAAAAGGAAATTCGATTTTTTTGAAATTGAATTTAAAGTATATTTAATCTATTTTTAATTTAAATATAATTAATTAATTTAAATTTGAAATTTTGAGTTTTACTGGGATTATCCAAGTTTAAGATGTATTAGTGGATTTTTCAACAATTCACACTTAGCCCACTTCTAATGCATTTTGAAGAGTCAAAATGTTGAATGAATTAGTGCTTTCATGAGTAATCTGAATAAATACTTGATTTAACAGATTTTGATGCATGCAATTTTGAATTATTGAGAAAGAAAATTCTATAAAAAATTTCTCTAAAAAAACCATCTCCAATCCACTTCTAATTCCTTCTCAATTCAGAGTTCCACCACACAATCCAAGGTTGAGAATAGTAAAGAAGATACTCTTGGTGGTATACTAAAGATATTGAAGGCCAATTTCGTAGATAGAGCAAAGAGCAAGTGGAAATCTACAAAGCTTGTAAAGTTGGGATTAATGATTCTGTTAGCTTCCGTTTTATGCATATTTACTCTATAACTGTGAAATCCTGTTTATTTTGGATTATAGTTTGATCTGCATAGGTGAGAGTGGTTCAACATCACCACTCAATAAGCTTTCCATTTTAGGGGTAAGACTGGATAGATAGTTGGGGGCATAGCTCTACAAGATAGAATTCACTCCTACCCATTTTAGGGTCAGCAGTTAGGTTATTCCCTTAAGTACTGACTCTTTGTCTTGAACAAAGGGCCACGCCCTCTCGTGGCTAAGAGAGATTTGGTTTATTGGTAGAACCATAAACATATTGTTTATTAGAGGATCAGTGGAGACTTAGGGAGAAAGATGTATTACAGAGGTAAAATGGTAATTTTGACCTAGTCGTAAATACAAACGACCTGTGAAGATTCAACTTACTAATGGGTAAATTTTCGGTCCGTTTTTGATCCCTCGACTTCAACGAGCGATATGGGTACATGAAAGACATGGTCAGTGAAATCATCCACCATCCGGTAGAGGTGATTTGTTGGCCCGCGTTAGCTTCCACCATTCCTTTCACTACAAGTACTAGAATGACTTGTTCATCTTTGTTGAAGGTATGTACACTAGTCAGTTCGTTTACTGTGTGAAGAAGGCTAATCTTGTTGGCAATGTGCACCCCATCAGAGCCATTCTTGAAGGTGCCGTGGTTTGTAACGTGGAGCACCATGTGGCTGATGAATGAGTGTTCGCTCGCTGCTATGGTGATTATGCTATTGTTATTAGCCACAACCCAGATAATGATACCTGCTGGTAAATTTGGATTTGTGAATTTGGTTATTATTTTCATAATTGATGCATGTTGAAGAAATTATGGATCTTTATTTGCTTGTTTGAGCGTGCTTGTGTATTTTGATAGACTTTTATTGCATTCGTACATGGGATGTTTGTACCAACGGTTTTGACTTAAATATGCATTTTTCGTTCTGAGATGGCAGATTTAAGATATCTGATCTTGGCTACAGATTCTATTTCTTATTTGTATTGATTTTCTATGATAATATTTTTTTGTTCATTGATATAATAAGATATATTATGAGAAATTAGTTATTTTGTTTACGAAAAGTTCGATTTGTGCTAAAACTGACAAGAAGTAATCATTTTATATGAGGATAATCTCATTATTGCTATGTAGAAATTTGTGTGAGAAGGATGGTTAAGAAAGAAGAGGATGAGTTTTAAAGGAATGGAAGTTGAAAGTTTTAAGAGGTTATGATGCTTTTAGCTTTTTGGGGAGCATAGTGTAATTCTTTTGCAACTCATTCTTGTTGTCAAGTTGATGGCACTTGGATTCTTTTAATATTGAGTTTGACTTTGATTAAAAATTTTCAGAGGAAGACAATTTGTTTCTATAAAGCCTGAATGATTCTATTCCCTACAGGCTGGTGACACCATGCTTTGATATTCAAATAACAAAACCACTTTGCATAACAAAACCACTTTGCATAACAAAACCACTTTGCATACCACTTTGTCCACCATTTTCACATGCTTATTGCAAACTGGTGGAGTTCATTTTGCCTCTACTAAAGATTAATCCTTGCATTCTACCATTTTTGCATAGGGAATGAAGTGATATGTAATTTTTGTTGGGTGTTCTATTCAACCTTCTTAACTGTTTTTAGATGTTCAGTGGTTGATGTTATTAATGTTATTATTTTTGTTGATTTCATAGGGTCATGGCTGAATATGTTGTATTTGTTTTCCTATACACGACATTCAATAGAAAATTTGGCCTTTTCATGCTGTAGACATTAATTTTGTTGGTTCATTTATATTTGTATTTTTTTCCCTTTCTTGTTGTTTTTGCTTGGAAGTGTTTCTTCTTGTATTAGGATATCCTCCACAATTTGCATCACAAAACACATATAGATTAAGGGGCTATGGTCGAGAAATAATGTATCGTGATTGATTGTTCCCTTTGGGTAGCTGAGTATTATTTTGGCTATTTGTTGTTGCGCTGAACAACATCCTTCCACTTTAGATTTCATGCTCTGGTTTGTGAAATCCATTTGAAACATGTCATAATCCTTTTTCACCAACTTGTTGCCTAAATTGCTCTAGTTTTTTTAAATCCATTTGAAAACAGGATTTGGATTTCATTTCGATTGTTTTTGTTATTGAGTTAGGGTTTGGAAGTGTAAACCCCTGAATTTGTTTTACTAGTTAATTAAGCTTAAGTTCTCTTAATTATGTATTGAGAATGTGTATTAAAACTAATGCAAAAGTAAGCTAAGTATATAATGAATGATGCATTTCAAATGTTAAGAGAGGGAAAATTTTCTAATTGTTATGAGTACATGCGTTCGGGTGGTAAGCACAATCAACGCATGAAAAGTTTGAGAAGTTTAGACATTGGTAAGCTAGAAAAGGGGCAAGAAATTATGCTAACTGCGGAATGTTGAGCTCTTGGGTGAAGTAGAAAGAAGTTCACACTTAAAAAAGTAGATGACTCGATGCATTGGAGATCTGAGGTGCCATGCGGCCAGCTCTGTTGAACTATGTGGCCAGAGGTCCAAGAATGAGACGTTATGGTTAAGTACAACAATGAAATATGAGGGAACTATTCGACCAACCTCGTATGCTCATGTTGAGGGCTAGGTTGACAAATGAGACAACAGAAGATGCGTTGAAGGTGACGCCTAGAGGATATGATGATAAGTAGAAGTATGGTCCTGACAGGAAGAAGCTTAAGAGGTTGCAAGGCAATGCGATGAAGTTAAGCTCAGGAGTTCAACTTACTTAATAAGTAAGCAAGTCAGGTGGTAGCCTACAAACGTCAATTAAAAGATAAGTATGCCAAGTGGCATTTAATTAGGCTGAAATGCCATGCAAACCTAAGTATAAATTAACTTGATGAAGAAGAGAAATGGTTTGCCAAAAATTTCTTACGCCTGAGAGAAGAAATGTTGTTGCCTCCTGAACGCTTTCAAGTTTGAAGAGTTATTGGCAAGCTAAAGGAAAGTTGAAGGAAATTTTAATCGATTCAAAGGGGAGTGATGTTCAATTTCTAAGGTAAGTGAAAGTTAAGATGTTTATGAGCAAATTCGTTAAAGAGGGTTTAGCTAGTTGAATAATGGAATTAAAGTTATGAAATCTAGAAGATTGAAATTCAAAATGGTGTTGTGAATGAATAATCAGGCAGCTGCATATGAAGAACAAAAAAATAGCTGACCAATTGATGATATGCATTGATGCATAGATAGAAAGTTCATAACTAAGGCGCTCTGAGTACATCGCATAGGCTAAGAAAGTATTTCACTGCTTATCTGAGTAGTCTGAGGAAAGATATCCAAATTTCGAACTAAGTTATAAGATAAGATGGCCAAGGATAGCTAATATGGTGAAGATGGGTTATGATGCATTGAACCTATTTGTGATGCGATGAAGTTAAGTTATGTGTTAAGCTCAAAAGAGAGCTAATTATACTGATCAAAGGATTTTTCCTTATTTCAAGGAAGACGTAGATAGGGGAGGCCTACAGACCCCTTGGATAAGCAACTTGAGACAGTGAGTGACTAATTTTCAAAATATTTTCTATATGTTTTATTTATGAACACTCAATGATAGTTGCTCTTATCTCAATGTTCAACACATGCTTTTAGTAATGGACATTGAGTTAAACACATTATAGATGTTTCTAAAGATAGTGTTATAAGAAATCCTCATGCGTTTTTCTTTAGTTTTTATGACATAACTAGCATTTATATGAGTTATCCACTAATTCTTATAAGTTTGAAAGCATGTTATTAAATAATATTAACATGTGTGATGATATGAAAACCTACTCCTATGCTTTGGTATCGAAGGTATGGTAAGGTACCTAGTTATATGATGATCCTTGCTATCGAAGGAATGGTAAGGTAAGCAAGATCCTATTCAGTTCTACGTACACATAAGAATTATGTTATCGACGTTGATGAGATCGAGCAAAAGGGTTCTCTCTCTCAACTAAGGTTATTAGGGATTGAACAAAAGGCTCTCCTGTTCAGGCGAGGGAGTAGAGGCATTCTATAGGATATGTTGATGAGTTTTAAACCAGAGGATTTTATGTAATTTTTTCTTTATTTCTTAAATGTTATTTATGAACCCTAGTATGTTAATGATAATGTTTTATTTTAAAGTTGTTTATACTATGAGTTATAAAAGCATGTTTTTTTAAAAATATATATATAATAAAATAAAATAAGTCACTCACTGGGCTTTCTAGATCACTATTTTTAATGTCTTCCATCCCAGGTAGTGGTAGACACCTGAGGCCTAACAATTCTACCAGTTAGTCACTTCTCGACCCTTCAAAAAGTGTAAAGCTTATTTGATAATTCAGTTTTCATGTTCATGTCATGGAAAACAGCGTAGAGCTTGTGTGTAAATAAGTTTGTTTTTCCTTTTTTTTTCTAAACTGTTAAGTATGTTGAAGTTGATATTTTGGGAAGGGGTGTGATGGGAAGGTTGATTATATTAAACAGCTCTTAGAAAAACAACATAACTGGACATTTTCCGATTGATCGTGAGGTATGGCCCTTGCTCGACTGAAAGTATGATCTCAGTTGTAAATTTTGTTTTTGGTCCTATTATTTATGAATTTTAAGCCTTGGAGCTTCATTTTATGGGTTTATTACAAAATGTACACACACATTGAACTCTTCTACCTTGTTAGTAGATTTTAAGATGCTTTCTATGAGTTTTCCTATAATAGCTTTTAACACAGTTTCTTTGATTCGGACAAAATTTTCCCTTCCAAACTTCATGAATTTGCGTTCCTTATACTCATCAATGCACTTGTTAATATTTTGTTTTTCATAACTATAAGAATGTCTGAAAAATATATGTCTGGGAATAAAATTACTGAGAATCAAAAATGACTATGTTTGGTTGTACATGAGAAAACAATGTCTGAAAATAGTATGTGTGGAAATAAAGATAACTAAGTTGCTGGAAGGGAGAAAAATGGTGGTAGGAAAAGAAAGGGGAAGTGAAAACTCATACTTCTCAATGGATATGTAATTCTTTCGCTTGTGTGGCTAAAAGATACCTAGAAAATGTATTTTCCAAGATAAATAAACAAAGCCCACCAACCAAATATGGGCTTTGTAAACCCATTCCTATTTCCACCCTCTTTTCCCTCCAACCAAATAGCCCATAAGATAGTAACTTCGGAATAATCCTTGAAGGCATGTTCTCTAAGTCATGGAGCCACACAAACCAGAGAAATTACAGCCCTCATAACAACAGGTCATATTTTCACCAGTCCTTTTGTTCACTAAATATTATGTTCAAAAGCATGGCAATGACTGTTTAAGATCCTATACCTGCTTGGTGCTAAAGTTGTACCATAGACTTTATGATAAGATCACAACATATATTAGCGATTCTTTCTTTTGGTGTGAATGTATAATTTACATAAAGTATTGAAACAGTTTGTTTGGATTTTAAATTGTTAGTGTTGTTCTTGGAGAGACTACTGTGTATTATAACAACTTTAAAACTCATGTTTCCTGTACTTTTCTTTTTTGAAGTTTATATATAATGTGTTAACTAAGCAAGCAACTTGAAGGGAAGTACTCTATCCCATTTGTACTTCTTTCTTTGCACTTTTTAATTATTAGTTGACTCTTTAGTTGGTGTCTTCATAATTATTAGGTTGCTATTATGCTAGTTTTGTTTTTGTTGTTTCTAATGATTGCAATACAATCCAAAGATAGAGTTTATGATTGCCTCTTAGTGGAAAAAATTTTGTCCATCACTCCTCTCCATTCTTTTACAAATTATATAATAAATAAAACATTTATGAAATCATCTCTTTATATTTTTTTAAGTTTATACAGTTAATGTAGGTTATTTTTCATTCATGGATTTTTTTTTTGTCCAATTTAATCTTTATAGTCTCTAGACTTCACTTTTTGGAGATAATAAGTTCTACACTTGCACTTTGTTCTTTTCAATCTATATGATATCTTCGTTTGTCTCATCGATGTTTGGATGTTCTTTTTAGTTTTTTGTGTGTATGTCTAAAATCCCATAATCTTTTGAGCCCTTGATATTATTAGGTTTCTTGAATCAAAGGGGAAGCTTGTGTTTTTTTCTATTTTTGAACATTGGTATATGGCCTTTTTAGTTGATTGTAATATTTTGATTTCCCCTCATATTTGTGTTCTACATTTTCAGTTTCCATCATGCATAATTGTACTCTATTTTAGAAAAATATTTGCCGCATTTGATGAATTTGTTTTGAGGTGAATTTGATGGTAAATATATGTTCCTTTTACAGCAAACAATAATAAGATACATGTCCAATTTTTTTATGTGTATACTAAAGGATGCATCACTTTAAAAAAAGTGAAGACTAAAGGATACTTATGTGTCTTAAGGAAATTAAAAGGTCAAGGTTGTCTTTTTTTTTCATTTATCATAATGGAATTTGAAGAACATGACGACCCAACAAAAAATTAAACCTCTCAACCAATCAATACGACTTCGAAGGGTGGCTTTTGCTAAAACTCGAGCAGTTTCTTGAAAATTTGCTTCCGATATGAAACTTTGAGTATTTAGAGATGCTTTCGTTATTCCCAATAATACGGCTCGGTAACAAATCGCTTCTTTCAAAGCATGCCCCTGTTCGTTCCACTCGCAAAAATCCAATGACTTCGCATTTGAGAAAGGTTAGCTATGTCCACGGCTCTTTCAAAGGAATGTAGTCTTCTCAAAAAGTCAAAAAAAGAATCTGACGCTATTAGGCGGAAGAAGAGATCCCCAGTTGTTGACTCTAATAAGATAATAGTCGTATCGCATAAAGAAGGTCAACCTCACCCCAGGTAATCATCGCTTTCTTCCCGTCAGGTCAAAGAGTAAGAACTCGCTTTCGAGTTAACCTCACATGGAGCTACCTGCCAACACGCAACAAGAGTAAGATTCAAACTGGAAGACCAGGAGACTAGATCGAAAGCTTAAGCGCTATGGGGATGCGCATCCAAAAGGAGAAAATTACCTCGCTTAGAAAGACAAAGCACAATTGATTAAAGAGCTATACAATCTAATTAGATATTGGTATTATGATTCAAAAAAGGAGAATTTAATTACTAGAGAACTGAGTCACAAGAAAGCACATTCCCCCAAGGGCGGAGGGAGTTGTTTTCCAGTAGCAGGAACTTTCTTTCCTGGTTGATTGATCTATAAACCCGGGTGGCACTTTCTGCGGTTTTGTACTTTTTTCTTTCCCTTTTAGACCAACCTGCCACGTATAGTTTAGTCGTCTCTTTATTCGAGGGTTGATTCTCCTGTTTCAAATTCCTTTGGCTAGGAAGAAGCCCTAATTTCGAGTCAGGAGATACCTTGAGAACGGTGAAAACATAATCCTATTTCATTTAGTTTAGATAATGCTTTGTGACGTCCCTTCCCATTGTAATTGTAGAAGGGTAAGTGAAAAAAAAAAAAAAAAAAAAAAAAAAAAAAAAAAAAAACCCGAATGACTGTTTCTGTCTCTAGACAACCACTTGATGAAATGGGGAGGGAAGTGGGACAAATGCCTAAGACTACTAGAAGGATTCCTTTTTGGATAATAGGTACTATAACTGGTAAAAACATATACAAGCTCCTTCTAATGGCAAAAACAAATTCAATGAGGATTTGGCTCATCCTACACGTATATGCCATGGGCACACCATTGCAGTTGCTTTCTGCATATATTACTCGAGAAGACTGATTTTCTTTGGCTGTGTGACATTATTTATGTCTATGGAGGTATCGATTGAAGCATCCCATTACAAGCAATGTTTATACTATTGTAAATTTATTTTGATGTAAATGCACTTGAATATATATTAATGTTTTATATGGTTACAATTGATTTTATAATTATATTTGTTATAATTTGTTACATGTATAAAAGTGTTATATGAATGATATATAACAATCAAAATTGGCTATCACAATGAGGTTAATAATGCAATATGGTTATTATAGCATTTTATTTTACTATTGTAAAAGTTGCTATCAAAAGTCAATAATAGCATTTTTTTTAATGCCATGAAAAGTTTCCAGAACATTAAAAAAATGCAACTGAAAATGAACTTTTTATAGTTTTTTCATACCATTGAAAAAATGCTATGGAAAGTTAGGTCAATAACATGGGTTACGATAGCAATCCAAAAAAAGCTATCGGAAGTCTACGATAACGCTTTTTTAATGCTATAAACAATGCTATAAAAGAAATTCTATAATGTTTTTTACTACAATAAAAATGTTACAAAAGATCTTCTATATCATTTTTTGTCAACACTATGAAAAGTTTCGATAAAATTAAATATATGCTATCAAAAGTTTACTTTTTATAGTGTTTTTATAGTGTTAAAAAATTCTATAGAAAGCCTCAGACTTTCAATAACATGAGATATGACAGCATTCCTAAAAAACTATCGAAAGTCTACGATAGTGTTTTGTAATGCTATCGTATATAATATTTGTTGTAGTGTATGGGATAAGATAAGATTTAATGGTAACTCATTCGTGATCAGAAAAAACTCATATCTTAACTTAGTAGGATTAAGATAAATCCTAAAACAAACTTCCTATAAGTACATCATTATAGTTCCATATGAGATAACTAAAACTTTTGATTTCTTCTTTATTCTATAGTTCTCATCTCTAACTTTGGTATCAAAGTATTTTTTTCTTTGTTTTGCAGGTCTTTTATTCTTCAAATTACAAATTTACAATTGGTATCATGTGAAGGTCAGATACCTTTTTCCCATTCAAAATTTGACATAAAAGACATGAAAGAATGAAATCAAATATTTTACTTCAAAATTGATAATACATGTTTTATGTGCATCTTCCAAACTTATTGCTATAGTCGATCTCTTTTCAAAAGTTCAAGTAATCTTTATTGAAAATGACCCTTTTCTCATAGTTTCGTCACTCCTGAGGTAATGAGAAGGCAAATGTGAAGATGCTACTTTCACATAATTGATAATTAATTTGTATAAGACAAAAATTTAATATATGGTCTGTTGTTTTCTTTTAAACACAAAGTCCATCACAAGAATATTGGAAATTATTATGATTTTATTTTGTCTTGGGAATTAAAAAAAATCACTATTTCCATGGATGGCATACCCATTTATAACAGAAATTTTAAATATCCAAGTTTCAAAATAAGCTTGTTCAGAGTATGTATGAACAAATTTTATTAGGAATCACTTTGGGCCTATGGGTCATAGCAAAAAGCAAAAGGTATTTTGACGGAAAGGTAAAAATTTATCTATCTTTGGAATATATTTTTTTTTTACCAAAGGAGTTTATATACAAAGGCTTCCAAGGGACAATCTGGGATACTCTGCAATCCAGATACAAAGGAGATGATGCTGGCAGAAAAAACAATGTTGTTGGCAAGTGGCTACAATCCCAAATGATGGATAACAAGCTGATTATGGACTAGGTTCACGAGTACGAGAATATTGAAAAAAAATTGTTGATAGAAGGCATGAAGATGTGTGAGATCTTCAAGTGAAGGTGATACTTGAGAAATTCTCACCTGAATCTTTAATTTTAGTTATTGCTATTTTGTTAAAGACAAATCATCTAAAAAGAAGAGATATCACAGGGCTACTAGTAGGAGGATTCAAAATACCAAGCTAATATATTATATTTGTTGAAAGAAGAGCACAAATCCTACTGGTGCAACCTGGGAAAGAAAGATCAGATCAATGACTTGCCCCTAAAGCCAATCTTGCTAAGCAGAATAACATTATTGTCATTGTGGTAGTGGAAGTTGACAACTCTTTATTACTGCTAAAATATGTCTTATGCTATAGGGTTAAAATTGACGGTTTGTAAAGCTTTAAATTGCACAAATCCTTTCACCTATTACATTAACTTAAGTATAAATCAAAGCAACAAAACATAGTACTTGGAGCATTTTAAGGTTGATTCCTCAAGGACACAATATGAATTAAAAATTTTAGGACTGTCCATACAACTTCTTTCAATGTCGTGTAAAAGGAGTTTACAAACAATTTTTGACTGAATATTGTGGCTACAACTTTAAGGACACTAACGATAAACTAAAGAAAAATTGGTATCAGCTAACAAATGTGCAAACTACTACTACACCCATCTTTCGATGTGGTATAAAACATCGAACTAATTAAGGTCATCTATCCTAATTTAATGTGTTTACTACCATTTCTCTAAAGCTTCATAATGTATTTATTATCCTCAATAAAAAGTAGTGTATTATTGATAACGAGCAAAAATGCACGTTATCATAGTGCTAAGTTCTTAAACAATGTTGGATTGCGTTAATAAAACATATTAAATTGCGTCCATCAATCATCAATTTCATAATATTGCGGTCGCATGCGTTCAACGCATAGGAACAGTTGATTTTAGTGTTTTTATGCAGAATATGCATTGACGCAATGCAAGAATTGCGATCATAGGAAATCATTGGTCGAGCGCAACTTCACTGCAAGGCTTTGCGATGATTGTGTTCACAAACATTCACCCGAGAAGGATTGCCGCAACTTGGTCAATGCAACATGGTGGGTGCATCTGGGTGAAAGGCTAATCAATCGCGATGGGACAGAAAGTTGATGACAGTCGAATCTGAATTAAGTTGACAGCCGATAATGATCACAAGTACATTCAGTTTTTCAATGACAAATATTCGGTGCATCAATCAGGAATTAAAGCAGTCCCATCTGTACAATCATGAGAGAGAAGCCAACTTTCACCATGGATGCTCTATAAATACCAAGGGCATCCTTCAGAAAAGGGGTTGATCGGTTAACCAGTTCAGCAGTTAGAGATTTCATACTTTAGTTTGCTCGTCTTTGTGCATAGTTTTCCTTTCGTTTTAAGGCGGAGAAAGAGAAGAGTGGTGATGCCATAGATCTCTCAGAGCAACTCGAGAGAGAACCTTGAGGCGAAGAAGCAGAGAGCGGGCCAACTCTCGCGAGAGCGAGATTATCTTTTCAGCACGAGTAGAAATCAGTGTAAAAGCCTGGGCAGCAAAAGATTGCTTCCAGGCCCTTTATTCTATACTTGTATTGTTATTGTGTACTTCATCTTTATATTTATACAATGGAAGTTCTATTTCTACATTTGTTCACTCTTTTAGCACGCATGAGTAGCTAAACTAGTCAAATGGGTTGAGAAGGTCACCTTATTTGTGTGTGTGTCATTTCGTCATTGTATAAATAAGAATAGAGGCTTATGTGTAGGTCCTATAGACTTAGTGCATATATCGCATGTGTTCTAGCCTTAGAAGCCATGGTATTCACACCAAGAGGTGGTTTACTGTTGTATGCATGTTGCATGATCGCATAGCATGAACGCATCCTAGGAAGTGTTAGCCTGAACTTTTCTCAACCTGTTCACCGCATACTCATCGCATTTCCCATTTATCAACTCTTTTTGAACTCCGCTACATTTGTTTATTTTTCATCAACACAAACAACAATTCCAACACTTTATTTATTTATCCGGTTACTGTAAAGTTTCATAAAAATTACTAACGCAACCTGTTTTCACAAGTCCCTGAGTTCGACCCTAGACTTACCAGGAAGCTCAGTGGAATTTAGACTTGGATTTCGCTGAGGAAACTTGAGTGCACAATGCAATTTCACCATCGCATATCATCCATAATTCACTTCATAAAAATAAAGCATCAATTATCAAAAAGACAAAAGGAATAAAGGAGATTTGCTTTGTGGGAAATTTGTTTGTATTTCATCATTGTGTATTTTGTTATGGGAGAGGTACAATTTATAAGGCCTGGTCCCCTAATTGGGAAAAAGAATATGGAAAATAAAAGATAAATTTTATACAGATGTACACATTTCATTGGTTGAGAAAAATATTCCTTTTAACAAAAAATTTAACCGACTGAGCTTCTAAAAGAGGAGTGACTGGATTAATACAATTGCTGACTTGTAGGTTTCTCTGTATACGTGGACTGCTTGCTAGGATTTCTGATTTGGTGGTCTTCTCTAACATCCCCCCTCAAATGAGAGGGTACATCAAGTACTCCAAGTTTGGTGTGAAGATACTGGTAATGAAAATGTGTAAGAGGATTTGTAAGACAGTCGGCTAGTTGATCGGATGATGGAACATACCGAACTTCGAAGGACCCACGAAAAATTTGACCTCTAATAAAGTGAGCATCAATCTCTATATGTTTAGTTCTTGCATGAAAGACAGGATTGGTTGCAATGGCCCCTATACTCAATTTATCACACCAAATGACAGGTTTTATTGAGTATAGCATACCAAGCTCCGATAGCAGTTGTTTGAGCCAAATTACTTCAGAGGCAACATGTGCTAAGGCTCTGTATTCAGATTCGGTGTTCGAGCATGCCACAGCTGTCTGTTTCTTGGATGACCATGAAACTAGATTACTTCCAATAAACACACAGTAAACTACAACATATTTGCGATCGCTGATGTTAGATGCCCAATAAGCATCCGAGTAGGTAGAGATTGATAAGTCAGAGCTAGGTTGGAACAAAATTCCAAAGTTTTTGGTTGCACTTACATATCAAAGAACTCATTTTACTGCCTGCCAATGAATATCAGTGGGTTTTTGAAGAAATTGGCTAAGGTGATTTACAATGTAAGCAATGTCTGGTCTTGTGGTTGTGAGATATTGTAGCGCGCCTACTGTGATTCAATAAATGAAAGGGTCATCAAGTGGGGATCCATCGGTGATGGATAGATGTTTGCCAAGAACACTTGGTGAAGGGGATGGTTTCAGACTAGTAAGTTCTAATTTGTGTAGGAGATTGTCAATGTATTTTGCTTGATTTATGATAAGTCCAGAGTCAAGATAGTGCACTTGAAGTCCAAGGAAGTAGGTGAGTTGACCTAAATCCTTTAGAGCAAATGTTGAGTCAAGAGATCGGACTAGTTTACTGATCAATTGAGGATCATTTTCGATTATGGTTACGTCGTCAACATACACCAGAAGAAAAATAACAGATGACTACTTGTTGTAAATAAATAGAGATGTATCTAACCTTGAGTTGATGAATGCACATCGAAGTAGTTCCTTTGTTTAAGCTGCATTCCAAGCCCTAGGAGCCTATTTTAACCCATAGAGTGTCTTATCAAGCTTGCAGACATAGTTCGGAAACGACAGGTTGATGTATCCAGAGGGTTGTGTTATATACACTTTTTCATCTAACGTGCCATTCAAGAAGGCGTTGTTGAAGTCGAATTGTCTGAGACTTCACCCTTAAGAGGCAGCAATGTTGAGGATGACTCAAATAGTCGATGGCTTCACAACCGAACTGAAAGTTTCAAAAACGTCTATGCCTGGACTCTGGTGGAATCCTTTAGCTATAAGCCTCGCTTTGTAACGTTGTACTGAGCCATCCGGATTCCGCTTAATCCTAAACACCCATTTTTGTCCTACAACATTCATATCAGGGGTAGGAGGAATAAGATGCCAAGTGTGGTTCTATATTAAGGCAGGGTATTCAGCATCCATGGCCTTTTTCCATGGAGGAAAAGCGATGGCGTCTTGGATCTATGTAGGTTCTATTAGTGATCAGTCAACTAGAAAGGTAGAGGTGAATATTTTTGGTTTAAACACACCAACCTTTCCTCGGGTTATCAATGAATGGGTAGGTAGGGTTAGGGGATGAGAGATAGAAGAAGTTGGTTTGTCAAATTGAGATGCGAATCGAGGATAGGCTGAGAGATAGGGGTGGAGGATTAGGTGGGAGACATTAGCGGCATGGGAGGGGAAGAGTTTTCATTTGAAGTGATAGGGTTGAGAGAATTTATTGTGTCCAAGGTGGATGGGGACGAAATAGGTTAAATATAGGAGTGGGGTGTACGATCTGATGGGGATGAAAATGAAGGAATCAGGTCGGGACACTGATGCATTATTTTATGAATGGAAATATGGATAATATGCTTTGATGGATTGCGTTGTGCCCTCAAGTTTCCCCAGCGAAATTCAAGTGTAAATTCCTCTGAGTTTCCTGGTAAGTCCAGGGTCGAACACAAGGACTTGTGAAAATAGCTGCATTAGTAATGTTTATGAAAACTTTGTGGTAACCAAGTAAATAAATAAAGTTTGGGTGTGTTGTTGCGTTGATGAAAAAGAAGTAAATAAAGGCGGCGGATTTGAGAAAGATAGTTGCGTTGATAGATGCAATGAGTATGCGATGAACGGGTTGAGAAGATCTTTAGTTAGCATTACTCAGGAATACGTCAAACTTTGCGATCATGCTACAACCATGCACAGCAAGTCATTTCCCAATGTAAATGCGATGCTCCTAAGTCTAGGACGCATGTGTTGAATGAAAATATGTCCATAAAGCTTATCCCTAAGTCTCTACTCTTGTCCTATGCATTGATGCAAAATGCATGAAAGCAAGGTAACCGCATATAATCATATCTTATTGCTAAGATGCATGTGATGCGTTAATAACAGATAGTGCTCATTCCTAAGCGCCTATCTCCCGTTTATGTGTTCTAATCTGGTTCTTCCAAACCTAGATTCTGACCTGACCTTCCCAAGTCTAGATCCTGTCTTTAGATTACCCTCCCAAGTATCTCTAATAGACGAATGAAGCATATATAAACAAGATAATCACAAAGATGAAGATTCCCTCGTTATGCTAGCTAATTACTTCTTAACCCATTCAACTAATTTAGCTACTCATGTATAAATAACAGAGACTGAACAGATATAGAGAAAGACATTCCATTTTTATAACTGAGTTGAGTACAAAATGACAATGGAAAGTAAAGGTAGAGAGCCTGGTAGCAATTCCTTGCTGACCGAGGCTTTTTACACTGAATCTCTATTCTGATCGACAAATGTTCCCGCTTCCGCAGGCGTCGGCCCTCTCTTTGTCTTGGAGCTTCCGATGCTTTTCCAAGCTTACCAAACGATATACCGGCACATCTTCTTCCTCGAGTTTGCCTTAAAATGAAAGAAAACTATGGACAGAGGCGTGAACTTGTAAAGTGATGAAGTAATTGACTGCTTAACCCCTTCTCTGAAGAATGCACTTGGTATTTATAGAGTTTCCATGGTGAAAGGTGGCTTGTCTCTCCCAGTTGTACAGATAGGACAGCTTTAATTCCTGACTTATGCATCAGATAATTGTCACCGATAAAGCTGAATGTACTTCATGACCATTACGACTGTCAACTTAATTTGGATCCAACTGTCGTCAGCTTTCTGTCCCATCGCTCTTAATTATCCTTTCACTTGGATGCGCCCACCATGTTGCGCTGACCAAGTTACGATGATTTTTCTTGGGCGAATGTTTGCGAGCACAATCAACGCAAAGTTTTGCGGTGAAGTTGCACTCAGTATTCTTATGATCGCAATCTCTGCATTGTATTAATGCATATTCTGCACAAAAATGTAAAGATCAACTGCTCTAACGCGTTGGACGCATGCGACCACAATATTATAGAATTTATGCTTAATGGACGCAATTTAACATATTTCATCAATGCAATCCAACATTGTTTAAGAACTTAGTACTATGATAACGTGCATATTTGCCCGTTATCACACCCCCAAATTTAAACAATGCTTGTCCGCAAGGATAAGCTAAAGATTCTTTTAGCAAGTTAACCGCAAAGTTTTCTTTCCCTAGATTTCTCGAGGATACTTCATTCAAATCCTATATGCTAGAATTTCCTTAAGTCTTATTCAAGTCTCTTCCTAAAATATTTCTAAGACTTAGGAATTGCAAGCTTAACTTTCAAAAGGACTTTACTAAATTCTGGAACATCGCGTGATTTATTTCAAAAAGAAAATGTTCCTCTGAGGTGTCAAATTATTTATCCTTGCACAAAAATTTCTTTATTGCTATTTTTTTCTGACCTTGCGCTGATCCAAGTGCCTTGCCTTCGTTTTGGCATGCCCCCACGTATGTCATGCGGACATCCAACTACGAGCAATGCACTCTCTCTCAGACTAAACTCATACCGATTTGGCAATGGAGTTGCGGTCATTGATTTATGTGTTGATTTCGGTGATTTGCATTCGTTTTGGCTTGCCCCCACGTGTGTCATGCGAACATCCAACTACGGGTAAGTGCCTTTCACAACTTAACTCTTATCAACATGGGTTTCCCATTGCGTTGACAGTGGAGTTGTTATTCTCAATATATATAATATGTATATATGTATATATATGTGTATATATGTATATATGTATATATATGTATATATATGTATGTATGTATATATATGTATATATATGTATGTATATATATATATGTATGTTTGTATTTAGAGCAAGTTCGAAAATAAATACCCCACCCACGTCTAGAAATATTTCATGAGGTGACTATCTTAAGATTAAGTTGACTCTGATGTATACGAACGACATAGAAGCATATTTTTCATCATTGAAATCATACTTGGCAAAGAAACAACATGCGGTGAACTACTAAATTTATCTACTTGTCAAATGATTGCAGTAATCAAGGAGGATGCAGTGATAAAGCTTTGAAAAGTGAAATGCAATGTGATAGCGCAAAATTTGAAATAAAGATAAGGAAGAGTACACCACCAAATTTTGTCGCCCGCATTGTGTATTGATGTATCCATCCTTGCGGCGATCTTTGCTTCTGTGGATTGCGGTGATGGAGTGAGATCATTTACTTCTTCGCAATCCTGTGCCTTAATTCTTGTAAACAGACAAAGAGAGGGTCAAATGATTTTAAAACAAAACAACAATTTTTTTTTTAGAGAAAAATAAGTGAAATACAAATAATAGTAAAGTGACGAAGAGTTAAATGTTCAAGAGTTGAGTAAGGGATAGTCCGGGTTTTTCAACTTTGCACAGATTGTTTTTGGCTGGAAATCTCCTCCGCAATATGCCTTTATCCATTGTCCGTTAACTTTAAATGTTCGACTACCATCCTCAGTGATCAGTTCCACCACACCATGTGGAAATATTGTTTTGATGATGAAGGGATCGGACCAGCGCGATTTTAATTTTCCCGGGAAGAGCCGCAATTTTGAATTGAAGAGTAAGACCTTTTGCCCGACTTGGAGGTTTCTAGCACATATGCGTTTATCATGCCAGCGCTTGGTGCACTCTTTATAAATCTTTGCATTCTCATTTGCGTTGACCCTCCATTCTTCTAGCTCGATCAGCTGAAGTTTTTGCGCTTCCCCTGCTTTCTTCAAATCAAAATTCAGTTTCTTGACCGCTCACAATGCTTTATACTCCAGCTCCAAAGGCAAATGACACCCCTTGTCAAATACCAACGCATAGGGGGACATACCTATAGGTGTTTTAAATTCGGTCCGGTATGCCCACAACACATCATCAAGCTTCATTGCCCAATCCTTCCGCGAAGGTTTTACTACCTTCTCAAGTATCAATTTAATTTCACGATTGAACACTTCAGCCTAGCCATTTGTTTGCGGATGGTATGTGGTGGCCACCTTGTGGAGGATATTGTATTTGCGCAGCAGCTTTTTTATATTGTGATTGACAAATTGTGATCCTTCATCACTTATGATGGCACGAGGAGTGCCAAAACGAGTGAAAATATTTTTCTTGAGGAACTGGGAGATTACCGCCACATCACTTGCGGCGCATGCAATTGCCTCTATCCACTTAGAAACGTAATCGACGGCCAATAAGATATAATGTTTGCCATGTGAAGGAGGGAACGGTCCTATGAAATCAATCTCCCAGACGTCAAATAATTCCAGGTCCAAGATAATGTTCATTGGCATTGCGTTCTTCCATGAAATATTGTCGGTGCGTTGACACCGATCACATTTCATTGCGTAGTCATCAGCATCCTTAAATAATGAAGGCTAAAAGAATCCACTTTGCAAAACTTTAGTTGCAGTGCGTTGCCCTCCAAAGTGCCCTCCATATGGCGAATCATGGCACTGTGACAATATGCATTGTTGAGCAGCATTTGGCACGCATAATCGAATGATTTGGTCTGCAGATCTTCTATACAGATTCAGCTCATCCGAATAATAGTGTTTGCATTCATGCTTGAGCTTCCTCTGTTGATGGTAGGTGTAATCTTCAGGGAATTGTTCACAAACCAAATAATTAACGATGTCCACATACCAGGGCAATTCTTCTATATGGAACAGCTGCTCGTCCGGGAACACGGCAGTCACCCTAGATTCATTGCGGTCAAGCTCAGGATTTTTCAATCTGGACAAGTGATCCGCAACTTGATTCTCTGTCCCCTTCTAATCAATTATTTCAATATCGAATTCTTGAAGGAGGAGAACCCATCTGATCAATCTTGGCTTTTCTTCTTTTTTTTATCATTAAATATTTGATTGTCAAGTGATCAGTGTGAATGAATACCTTTGTTCCCAACAGATATGCCCTGAATTTCATCAATGCAAAAATCACAGCCAGGAGTTCTTTTTCAGTGGTGGTATAATTTATTTGAGCAGGGTTTAGAGTTTTACTCACATATGCGATGGGGTACAAAATGGTTTTCTTCTTTTGTACTAACGCAACCCCCATCGGTACCTGCTTACGTCACACATGATTTCAAATAGCGTTGTCCAATCCGGCAATTAGTACGGGCACAATAATCAGCACATCTTTTAATACTCTAAATAGTTAAGGCAATTGTTGTCAAACTCAAATTTCCTGTCCGCCTCTAACAACGCACTTAGTGGTCATGCTATCTTAGAAAAGTCCTTAACAAATCGTCTATAAAATCCAGCATGACCCAAGAAGCTTCGCACAACCTTCACGTTGGTTGGAGGTGGGAGTTTTTCAATTGCTTCAATATTTGCTTTGTTCACCTCCAACCCTTCTCGGGAGACCTTGTGTCCCAACACTATACCCTCTTTAACCATGAAGTGACATTTTTCCCATTGAGTACTAGGTTCATCTCTTCACATCTTTTCAGAATTTTCTCCAAATTGGCCAGACAGACTTCATAAGTGTTCCCATAAACGGAGAAGTCATCCATAAATATTTCCACTGAGTCCTGAGAAAATCTGAAAAGATCGCCATCATGCACCTCGAGAATGTGCTCGCGCATTACAGAGGCCAAACGGCATGCGGCGAAAAGCGAATGTCCCATATGAGCAGGTGAATGTGGTCTTGTCTTGGTCTTCAAGAGCTATCATGATTTGATTGTACCCAACATATCCATCCAAGAAGCAATAAAAATCATTCCCTACTAGTCTGTCTAGCATTTGATCAATGAATGGTAGAGGGAAGTGATCTTTCTTTGTGGCCGCATTCAATTTGCGGTAGTCCATACATATTCGCCATCCAGTGATGGTTCTTTGTGGTATTAATTCATTGTTCTCATTTGGGACTACCGTCATTCTGCCCTTCTTCGGCACACATTGCACGGGGATGACCCACGTACTATCTGCAATGGGATAGATAATGCTTGCATCTAGCCATTTGATAATCTCCTTCTTGACGACCTTCTTCATCGCAGGTCTACGTTGATGTTCAATGGTTGCTTTGTGATCGTCCTCAAGACGAATATGGTGCATGCAGTACGCGGGGCTAATTTCTCTGATGTCAGCGAGCCTCCAGCCAATTGCTCGCACATGTTTCTTAAGAATGCTCATCAACGCATTCTCTTGATCTTCGTTGAGCTCAGTGGAAATTATCACTGGCAGCTTCTCATTCTGCCCAAAAATGCCTACTTCAAATGTGTTGGTAGGGTCTTCAGTTCAAGTCTTGGTGGTTCCATGAGAGAAGGTTGTGTTGTTCTTCTTTCTTCTTTTGGCTCTTCTTCTTGCGTTGCGATCATTTCTTCTTCTTTGTTTGTTTTTGCTACGATCGCATTGCAGGCAACTACGGATGCGTTGGCATCCTCTTCTTCATACTCTTCATCAGACTTTTCTTCTTCAATCAAATTCAGGTCATCATCAGAATCTTGTATGTCTTCCTCAACTGGGAATTTCATGGCACGAATTATATTAAATTTGAGCTTCTGTCCGTTTATGCTTAAAGTAATTTCTCCCTTGTGCACATCAATTTAAGCACGACCCATTGATAGAAAAGGTCGCCCCAAAATGATGGGTACATCTTTGTCGGCCTCATAATCTAGAATGATGAAGTCAGTTGGAAAAATAAGTTTATCAAACGTGATCAGCACATCTTTCACCTTACCTTCTGGATGAACCAGAGATCTGTCAGCCAATTGGAGAATCACTAATGTGGGCATGAGTTGCCCACATTTAATTGTCTAAAAATTGACAGCATCATCAAATTTATGCTGGTCCCCAAGTCACACAAGGCTTCCCAATATAGAGTCCTTCTATGAAGCAAGGAATAGTGAAGCTCCCAGGATTGTTCATCTTCGGTGGAATAATAGATTTGGAACTTTGCATTAATGCCACCATGGAAAATTTTCCAATGCCTCTTTTCTTAGTTACCATGTCCTTCAGAAACTTGGCATAGGCAGGCATTTCCTCAATCGCTTCACTAAAAAGAATGTTAACATGTAATTGCTTTAACATGGATAAGAAGCGTTGGTATTATACCTCTTCGTTTTTCTTCTTTCTTAGCCTCTGAGGAAAAGGTGGTAATTGGACTTTCACGGTTCCCGTTTCATTTGACTTTGAGGTCGACGCAACCTCAGGTTCCACTTCTTCATTCTCTCTTTCTTCTTCTTGTGTTACCGCAATCTCAGGCTGAGTTGCGATGGAAGTTGTTCTACCTTAATCCTTCTTTTCTCCCTCCACAGTTCTTCCACTGTGCAATGTCATAACCTGACATTGCTCCTTACTTGATCCCCCTGGGTTGTGTGGAAGTTCGATAGAACTTGGCAACGCCTCTTGCGGTCTACTTTTCAACTCACTCGCAATCTGGCCCATTTGCAATTCGAGGTTGCAGATAGACGTAGTCTAACTTTGAAGCACTGTCTCATTTTTCTCTATATATTGCTTCAATAGGCTCTCTAGAGAAGAAGATTGCATTGGTTATTGTGAGCTACTTGCTTGGTTGCTCTGCTGACTGTTGTTGCGTTGGAAGAATCCTGTGGCCCTTATTTTTGCGCCATAGATTGAAAATTTTGTTGTTGATTTTTCCAAGAAAAATTGGGGTGGGTTCTCCATTCGGGGTTGTATGTATTTGAAAAGGGATTATTCTTTACAAAATATACAGACTATGGATTTTGTGGGCAATCTTCCATCGCATGCCTAACACCGCAAGTCGCGCACCTTGCGGTGTTTTGACTTATTGCATTAATTTGCCCACCTTGCAGTGTTGGGCTGCTGATGGCCATTCCTTGAATTAAA
The DNA here is from genome assembly GCF_027475165.1 of Benincasa hispida. NCBI lineage: Eukaryota > Viridiplantae > Streptophyta > Magnoliopsida > Cucurbitales > Cucurbitaceae > Benincasa > Benincasa hispida. Next base: position 25,214,701 of record NC_143487.1, read on the forward strand.
TTCATCATTGTGGTCATTTGGTTTTGTAATGAAACAATGGAACCGTTATTTGTGTCAGAATCTTTTAGTCTTAATCTCTGGTCACTCTCCCTCAAGTCTTCATGGTTCTTGGAGATGTAGTCTAGAATATTCTTCGCCTCCTCGTAAGTTTTGTCAAGCAGACCACCAGCGGCTGCCGCATTGCCAGCGGTCTGTGAAGCAGGATTCAAACCGCGATAGAAAATTTCCATTTGAAGGCAGACTGGTAGTCCATTATGCGGACAATCCCGGATCAACCTTTTAAACCTCGCCCAAGAATCGCTAATCGATTCGTCCATATCTTGTTCAAAATTAGTAATAAGCTTTCTTCGTCTTGTGTTCTCGGTACGTGGAAAATACTTTTTCATGAATTTCTCTACTACCTACTCCCAAGAAGTAATCTCTCCTAGTTCGAGCGAATAAGCCCATTTCCTAGCCTGATCACAGAGAGAAAATGGGAACAATGTTAATCGAACTTCTTCAGTAGAGATGTTCATGAACACAAAAGTATTACAGATTTCAATAAAACTTCGGAGGTGGGTGTGCGGATCCTCGCCACACCTTCCTCCGAATTGACCTGCAGTCTGGATCATCTGCAGCATCACCGGTTTCATCTTGAATCTACTTCCGTCGAGGGCAGGCCTCATGATTCCCGGAGAGAAATCATAGAGGTTTGGCGATGCATAGTTCCTAATGGGCCTATTGCGATCGTTTGCCAACAGAATCGGATTCACCATGACATTATTATCATTTGGTGCTCCACCTCTAGGCTGCTCCGCCATCTCTTCTTTATCAGATTATGGTTGTTGTTGACAGTCTCGTAGTCTCCTTTGAAATGTTCTCTCAATCTTCGGGTCGTAGTTCGCCAGAGATTGAGAGTTCTTCAAAGAAACCACAAAAATTACCGTTAAAAACTATTTTGTCGAAGTCCCCGACAATGGGGCCAAAAACTTGATGCGTTATTTTATTAATGGAAATATGGATGATATGCGTTGATGGATTGCATTGTGCACTCAAGTTTCCCCAGCGGAATTCAAGTGTAAATTCCTCTGAGTTTCTTAATAAATCTAAGGTCGAACACAGGGACTCGTGAAAATAGTTGAGTTGGTAATGTTTATGAAAACTTTGTGGTAGCCAAGTAAATAAATAAAGTGTGGGTGTGTTGTTGCATTGTTGAAGAAGAAGTAAATAAAGGCAGCAGATTTAAGAAAGATAGTTGCGTTGATAGATGCAATGAGTATGTGATGAACGGATTGAGAAGATCTTTAGCTATCGTTACTCAGGAATGCGTCAAACTTTGCGATCATGCTACAACCATGAACAACAAGTCATTTTCCAATGTAAATGCGATGTTCCTAAGTCTAGGACCCATGTGTTGAATGCAAAATGTCCATAGAGCTTATCCCTAAGTATCTACTCTTGTCCTATGCGTCGATGCAAAATGCATGAAAGCAAGGTGACCGCATACAATCATATCTTATTGCTAAGATGCATGCGATGCGTTAATAACAAATAGTGCTCATTCCTAAACGCCTATCTCCCATTTATGGGTTCTAATTTGATTCTTCCAAACCGAGATTCTGACCTGACCTTCTCAAGACTAGATCCTGTCTTTAGACTACCCTCTTGAGTATCTCTAATAGACAAATGAAGCATACATAAACAAGATAATCGCAAAGATGAAGATTCCCTCGTTATGCTTGCTAACTACTTCTCAACCCATTCAACTAATTTAGCTACTCATGCATAAATAACAGAGAGTGAATAGATATAGAGAAATACATTCCATTCTTATAACTGAGTTGAGTACAAAATGACAATGGAAAGTAAAGGTAGAAAGCTTGGTAGCAATTCCTTGTTGACCGAGGCTTTTTACACTGAATCTACAAATGTTCCCACTTCCGCAGGCGTCAACCCTCTCTCTGTCTTGGAGCTTCCGGTGCTTTTCCAAGCTTACCAGAATGATCTACTGGCACACCTTCTTCATCACGTCCGCCTAAAAATGAAAGAAAACTGATGGACAGAGGCGTGAACTTGTAAAGTGATGAAGTAATCAACTGTTTAACCTCTTCTCTAAAGAATGCACTTGGTATTTATAGAGTTTCCATGGTGAAAGGTGGCTTCTCTCTCCCGGTTGTACAGATGGGACAGCTTTAATTCCTAAATGATACGCGGGATAATTGTCACCGATAAAGCTGAATGTACTTCGTGACCGTTATCAGCTGTCAACTTAATTTGGATCCGACTGCCGTCAGCTTTCTATCCCATCGCTCTTAATTATCCTTTCACTCGAATGCGTCCACCATGTTGCGCTTACCAAGTTACGATGATTCTTCTTGGGCGAATGTTTGCTAGCATGATCAACGCAAAGTTTTGCGGTGAAGTTGCGCTCGACAAATGTATTCCTATGATCACAATCTCTGCATTGCGTTAATGCATATTCTACACAAAAATGTAAACATCAACTGCTCTAATGTGTTGGACGCATGCAACCGCAATATTATAGAATTTATGCTTAATGGACGCAATTTAACATATTTCATCAACATAATCCAACATTGTTTAAGAACTTAGTACTATGATAACGTGCATTTCTACTCGTTATCAAAAACCCGAGTTCGGATATGTTGAGATTGTGTTGGGTAGGTGTACAATGGGCTTTCATACAATGAGTTGGATTGTTTGTGGTGGTCCAAGGTGGAAGTATAGGTAAGGCGGGGCCGATTGTAGGTATTTGCTGGTATTTAGATTGGGCCTGAGAGGATTGGACAAAGGGAAATTCATTTTCATTGAAAGAGACATGACGGGAGATGATAACTCGTCCAGATTTAGTTAGGAATTTGAACCCTTTATGTAATGGGCTATAGGCCAGATAGACACATTTGTCTGAGTGGAAGTTTAGCTTGTTGGGCTGGAAAGGGCATAGATGTGGAAAACACACACAACCGAAAACTTTTAATTCTGAAAAATTCAGCTTCTTGTTTAAGAGAATAGTGAAAGGCGATTTACCTTTTAGTACTGTTGTGGGTAATCCATTGATGAGCATCGTGGCTATGAGAAAGGCATCCCACCAGAAACTCAGTGGCAGTTGAGCTTGGGCCAATAATGTGAGGCCAATTTCAACTACATGTTGGTGTTTTCGTTCAGCTCGGTCATTTTGAGTAGAGGTATAAGGGCACGATAATCTGAACATAATACCCATTAAACTACAGAGGTGATGGATCTTGACAAATTCTCCTCCGTTATTGGATTGAAGCATTTTTAGTGATTTATTAAACTGAGTTTGAACATAATCAAGAAGGTTCTAAAAGGCTTCAATTGCATCACTCATTTACTTTAGAGGATATATCCAAGTGTATCTGCTAAAATCATCAACAAACATAATGTAATAGTGGTGACCTTTAGAAGATACAACCGAGGTTGATGCCCACAGATCAGAGTGGATTAAACAAAAAGGCTTTGTTGTGTAGCTTTCAAATGTAGGAAAAGGTGAATTATGAGCTTTACCCATTGGACATGAATCACAAAATAGAAATTCTTCATTACTTTTGATAGGCAGATTACATTATCTAATAACAGAGTTCAAAATTTTGAGTGAAGGATGTCCTAAATGTTTATGCCAGATAGCTTTTGATACTACTACATTGGCATTTGCTGTTTTTCCAAATAATACCAATGCAGAGGTGTTGTTATTTATTTCTAGAGGATGTTGGTTTCTAGGGCAACTACGCTTCAGCTCACCATAAGTCTTGACAGCTACTTGTTCCAAGTGATAAAGCCCATCCTTAAGAGTTCCTTTCAGAAGAATTCGGCCCGTACCCTTGTCCTTAACAAAGCAATGAGCATCATGAAACTCAAAATAGATGTTATTATCTTGAGCTAATTTCGATACACTTACCAAGTTCTTTGTAATGTCAGGTACACACAAGACATTTTCAAGCAGTAAAGTATTGTTCCCATCAGACAAGAAGGTATTACCAATATATGAGATTCGTAATTTGTTTCCATTTCCAACAATAATGTTTTCATTACCTGAATATTCACCTGGATTAGTCAAATTTGCATAGTCGGTGGTTACGTGATTTGTTGCTCCGCTGTCAATGTACCAATTTCGATCCACAACAGTTTCAGGCCAACAAAGGGATTAGAGTTCTGAGTTGCGACAAAGGAAGCAGGATTCAGTCCAACATTATCAGCATTATTTGGGTTTTGTCCTCCTCTGTTCGGCCAAGAATTTCCCAAAAATTCTTTGTTGAATCTGTTGTAGCAGATTAGTGCTGAATGTCCATATTTGCCAAAAACTTGGCATGTAGGTTTGTTTCCACGTCCATGGCCTCATCCACAACTGGAATTAGCACTGCCATTACTTCTTCCTCGTTGCTGATTGAACTAAGTTTGAAAATTTTGCTGATGATGGTTTCACTTGTTTTGAGTCATTCGGACTATGATTTTGGGCCATATTTACAGTAGGGACAATGTTTCCTAAGTTCCTCAGTGAGTTTTGGTGTTCCAAGCATTTTTCAAATATGAGGAGCTCGGATTACATTTCAAGCCACGAAATGTCAGGTTTCCTTTGTATTACCACAATGACTGGGTTGTAGACTTCTTCCAAGCCGAGAAGGACTTGAGAAATCAATGAACGTCTAGGTACAGGGCTACCGGCCTGGCCCCAATTGTCAGCATTAGTTTTCATTATTCATAGATAATCCTCAATTTTTTAGTTACCTTTCTTTGTTGTCTAAAAAATGTGACGAATGAAGTCCCCCTCTGCCCTTGACTGAACATCGAAGAGGTCTTGTGTAGCTTCCCAAAGATCTTTGGCATTGTTGAAACCCATCAGCTGCAGGGCTAATTCAGGGGTCATCAAGTTGTATAGCCACCCGAGGAGTAATAAATCTGTCGTGACCCACTGTTCGAACTGTGGATTGATCGCCCTTGATCTGGCTGAGCTGGACGATGTTTCGTCGGCAAATTTGTTATATCTCCACTCTGAAGTTCACTGGATTCTTCGATTGTCGTTGTGATAAATTTTGAGGGACAGGGTTTCACCTGTGAGATGTCCTTCCAGCTTGTAGCTCTTCAAGATCGGTAGAGCTAGGGTTTTCCACAGTAGGTAATTGCTCCTGTCAAGCTTGATGGTTGTGATCTAATTTAGTAGCTCATTCAAAAGAGGATTGTTGAAGGTGGTGGAGGAGGAAGGTCCGACAGGAAAGGCGTTGGCCATTATCGGCTCTGATACCAAGAAAGACAAAAGGAATAAAGGAGATTTTCTTTACGGGAAATTTGTTTGTATTTCTTCACTGTGTATTTTGTTATTGGATAGGTACAATTTATAAGGCCTGGTCCCCTTATTGGGGAGAAAGAATATGGAAAATAAAAGATAAATTTTATACAGATGTACACATTTCATTGGTTGAGCAAAATATTCCTTTTAACCAAAAATTTAACCAACTGAGATTCTAGAAGAGGAGTGACTGGATGAATACAATTGCTGACTTGTAGGTTTCTCTATATACGTGGACTGCTTGCTAGGATTGTTGTCCTCTAACATTATCTTACCCTCAGTTTCTTTAAATATTTTCATACACTTATTTTTTTCCAAAGGTTCATGTGTTGTATTACCTCGGTTGAATGTAGGAAAAAAAAAAGAAAAAATTTAGCCGTTCCCATCTTTTTCACCACCACGTGAAAAGACTCTCTCTCTACAACGTGAAAATTTAAGGGGAGAGATTCTCTCTTCTCCACATGAAGACTTAAGAAGGAAGTCCTCACCTCCTCCTGTCATTGACTTGAATGAAATTCCTCATCTCCCACCCGTTGAAGATTTAAGGGAAAAGACTCCTCTATCGCCTCCTCCCAAAGAAACAGAGAAAGAAAAGATGTCAGTTTCTGTGGAGTTAACACATTAACCTCTTCCCCTACCTGCCATCCTTGTTAATGACCTAATTGGCCAAGGCCTCAACCCTTCACATAACTTATCTAGGCCAAACATTGGTGGGACAAGTAGGCACTCCCCATGCATTAATGAAGAGCAGTGATGAAACCTCCATCACAAGCCTGATGCCGAATATTTTGATCTGGACAAGGACAAACTCTACAAATATCTAAATAATGGCATAATCCAACTATATTGGAGTCAGTTGATATTTTGGCTAGTCAATTGAAACGCCCTCATGCGTGAACAAGATACTTTTAGAAAGCAACACGAGTCATTCGTGAGTCAACAACATAAACTAAGGGAAGTTGTTCAGCGGTAAGCATAACAATAAGAACAACTTATGCGTCAGCAGACCGAGTTGAGGGAATTTGTTCAACATTAAACTCAACACCAAGAAGAAAAATTCCTTGCGTTTATAAATTTTATTCATGATGTTTTTGTTTACCGCGTTCCTGCTCCTATCATTCTGCCATCACTTCAACAACCCCTACGATTTCTGGATAATGTTACTCCCCTTGCACCCAATGATGATAACGATGCTAGGGGAAACTAAATTTTAGGGTGTTTATGTGAAACCTGGATTTCCATTTTCCCTACTTAAGCGGGTGATAAAAGGAATTAACTAAGTGTAAGTTGAATCCTATGTTAAAGAGGAGGAAAATTGTAAGTGTTTAAATAGATTGTTGAGTAGCTTTAAGATAAGCCTTACCTAGTGAAAATTTGGTTAAGTATGATGCCAAAAAGAAATCATGCGTTGAAAGCCAAGAAAGAAATGGCTCAAGTATTTGACAATGCATTGGCCCTGTACTAAGCGTTGGTGCTATGCCATGCATTGGCCATGAACCATTTGAGAGGTGATTTGGGTATTGAAAGAGGATAAAGTATGGCCAAGAGGAAAGGCTATGCGGGGACAACCATGCGGCAGCCAATGTCTTGAGAGGTTAGCAAAGCATGCAATAGCCTCAAGTTACGTAGACATGGGCGCTGGTCGTTGGAGTTGCGCGCGCTTGTTGATCGTTTAGTAAATAAGCAGTGCTACATGATGAGGTAGACGATCATGTAGCAAATGAGCAACACTACAAGATGGGGTATGCGATCGTATAGTAAGTGAGCGACGCTACACGATGAGGTAGGCAATCGTGTAGGCGGGCACTGGACGATCGTTGATGACATCAGAAATGCACGTCATCTTAGGCCTTTTATTTAGAATTATGAGGGTTGTTAAGCAAAATATACGGTAATTATGTTAGAAATTCATGAGAAAATGAGTTTGTGTCGTTCAGCATCAAGAATCTCGGCTAACCCACTATTATGCGTTATTATGCGTTCAATTGTCTATCTTTGTAGCTAACGCAAGAATCGGACGCGGGCGCGAAAGCCGAGCTATTGCATAGACAACAGCATGCGGAGAAATTCTCCATCGCAAACGCGAACACATACGTTCAATGCATGGGTGTTGCAGTAATCAACCGCATGTGTCCATCGCATAGGAGTTGCGATCATCAAGCGATTGCGGTCATCGTGTAGGAGTTGCGGTAACAAGCGATTGTGGTCATTTCAAGATTGCGGCTACACGATGATAACCATAATAGCAGGATTACCGCAAGGTTGGTGGAATGGAAGCATCAACGCATATCTCGGGAAAATCAAAAGATGATGTTGACATTTCACCTACCACGCCGTTAGTAGCCGAGATTCAGAAAAGGACCAACGCGCCGCGAATGTCAAAATCAGAGCAGATCCATTAATGTTGTCGTCGATCAAGCTCCATAAATAGAAGCCGTTGAGCATAACTTCAGATCATCCAAGGTTTTCATCCAAGGTTTCCTACCTTTGGGTGGATCCTTGTGATCCAGACGAACGCGTTAGAAGAAAGCTTAAGAGTTCTTCATCTCCTTCATCCATGTCGAGTGATGACCGAAGCCTTCACCGGAGTTAGATCGAGAGAGAGTCAGCTCCATCGCCCTTCCATGGCACCACCGGCAGCCTTGACACACATCTGCTAGAGGCAAGACATTGCTTCCAGCTGGTCCTTTCATTTTCTCTTCTTTTCTTCTATTGTATTGTATTACATTTTGGATTAAGAAATTAATACATTGTATGTTCAATGCATTTTTTTGTTCCTTCGATTCCATCTCCATCTTCCTTTACTTAGCATCCTTAACTTTCATCGCATCACATAGTGAGACTGTTAAAGTATCGCATACTTAATCATGCGGCATAGGAATATGAAACATGCAGCAAACCACCAGAGGTATGTGTTGCGTGAGTGTGTGAGTAAACCTTATTTGCTTAGTGTGAAGTTGTAGCAACGTTTGTCTATAAGCGGATGCAATGCTTGTCTATAAGTAAAATCAGCAACAACTAACTGCCTGGAAAGGTAAGTGGTTGGTCGCATTAAGCAGTATAAGCAAGTGTTCACTAGAGATAGGAATAATCTTATGTCAACCAGGCTTTTGCGGTTACCTTGTCTTATGCATGCGTCCATCACACCTTTAGAGTTACTCAGGAGAGAGTTTAAAGAAAGAACCTAAGACTCGGGAGAGAGATTAGAATCGATGCTTGGGAGAGCTAGATTAAGATCGCATTAGCAAGAATAGAGACTTAGGAATAAGTTCCGTTTCCTAATACAAATCAAGTGCATTTGCGGCGGGCATGTATGGCATGAACGCATTAGTTGGTGTTGGCTGAGGTTGCTCTGGTGGTCAAGTTTAGGGTTGCAATGAAGACATCTTCACATTTTATCTATTTTTTTCATGCATTTACTACTCGTCAATAGTTGTCGTGTCTCTACCTCTCATTCATACCTCCAATGCTTTGTCTGTTAGTTAGGAGTAGAAGTAGTTTATAGCTCATACCCTCCATCATTCTTTTATTCAACCGCTGCAAACACATTACCACATAGCATTTAGTTGCAAGTTCCTGAGTTCGACCTCGAATCATCCAAGAAACTTGTGTTTACGTTATACTTGGCGCGAGCGTAAGAAAACTTGTGATAGGAACGCATGGTCATTGCATACATTCGTTAACGCATAGTTTCATTCCAATGCATGACCACCGACGCATGAGAATCAACGTATAACCTAAGACATGCATCGCATAATTGCGTCCCTCTAATTTTTAGTCATCAATTGTATAGCAAATGCATGGAGCTAGCGATGCGATAGGCGATCGTGTGGAACGGTGCGGCGCTAGACGATGTGGGGAGTTGCGCTAAACGATAGCGTTATGTGATCGAAGATAGCGCTATGCGATGGGCGATAGCGCTATGTGATGATGTGCTAGGCGATAGCAATGATGCGCTAGTGCATTAGCAAGAGCCTAGGCAATGGTAAGTTGTACCATGAGGCGTTGAGTTGAGACCTAGCTTGACTCAAGGGTTGTTATGCGTTGGTGATGTGTTATGTACCAAGGGCATCTGAGGCATGTGGGCGCATAGGACAAGGCTATAGTATGCATTGGAAGAGTGTTGGTCATAATCCTAGTTGAGCGCATAGGGCAAAGGTAAGCCATGCGAACGAGAAGGATATGCAGTCAAGGATGAGTCGTGCGAGTATCTAGCATATGTGACCAAGTTACGTCAATTGGATGCACAAGGTAAGGTTGCGTTAATTAGACATGGCACAATCGAGATTAGTAGGTCGCATATGGGGAAAGGTGTTAGGCGACAATGGCTTGAAGGGTGTTATGTTGAGGTTAAAAAGACATCTCAAGGGCGCAAAGATAAGATGGATGCATTTGAGGATAGTTTGACACAAAGGCCATGCGAGGGCGCGATAGGCCAAGATGGCTTGCGACCATAAGGGTGTGGAATGCACCAAGGGTGATGTTAAATCATCCAGACATGTGGCTTATTGGGGAGAAATCTTGGGCTTCAAGCAAGTGAGGTAGATGCACCAAAGAGCTTGCAAACTGATTAGGTTGTGCTGGTTGAAGGAGAAGCTAACACTTCAACCTTGATGTGGCAAGGAGTTGCGTTGGCTTGGAAAAGAAAGGACACTTGGACATGCGGCCAAGTAGGAGGTGTCAGCCTCGGAGAGATTTTGGACATCTATAAATAGGGCCAAGGACTTCTCTTCAGATGATAACTTGATTTCTCTTCAAAGGACATTAGAAAGTGTATGAAGGCTAATTGTGAGGAATCTATATGTTGATGAAGGAACACATGCATTGGTAGCAAGACCATGCGTTGGTCAAGAGGTTCCAAGAGGGGAAGATTCTGTCAGACAGGAAGGTCTGGAAGTAGCAACAACTTGGGACGAGGATATCTCCCAGAATACTCATGCGTTTGGAATGATTCCAAATCCACCTGAAAGCTACATGAGTCTAGTTTTTATGTTAGGCTTCTGGAGAATAAACTCCAAGGAATCGAGCTGGAGAATGAGGAAAATACAGAAAGGTCAAGCTGTCGAGTAAGCTTGGGCCAGTCTTGATGTTTTGATGATTTCGGCAAAACCACGAGAAGTTCTGAGCTAAGATTTTAGGTAAGCTTATGGAGACATTTTAGAACATGTTTGCAGAAGAAAGTATCTTAAAAAAAGATGTGTAACTATGAGTAATCTAAGCTGATAATTGAATCTGGAATTTAGGGTTCAAAAGGGAAACCAAGGAAACCTAAGGAACTTTGGAAAGGAAAGTTCCTAGCCAACCAAGGTGAGTGGATATTCTATTGTTTGTATGATTTATTTCTATGTATATATGTGAATATATATATAGGTTATGTTTGAAATAATGGCATGATCAGGAAATGTGTTTTGCCTAAATTTGATTGTTGTGGTATTGTTGTCATAATGTGTGCGTCATTGTGTTGGAACGGGATTTATACTCAGGATACTGTTAGCATGCCTTGTGGACGCTTGGCTAGAAATGTCAAGGTACCTGACTGGAATTGCCAACGTACTCAAGCATGACTAACAGGAAGTAATAATATAGTCTGCGGACTATAGGATTGTGTCCAAGTTTGGTCATCACGGGTTATTCACAGAGAATACCCGGGGAAGGTACATGATCATGCGAGAGTTGTCCAACTAACAGGCTGGGGAGATTATATTTTGCTATGTGATTGTTGTTGATTTTTGAATTGTATTCCCAAAAATGAATTTCTGAAACCAAACCTATGTTTGTATAAAGCCACCACTCACTGAGCTTTGTAGCTCATGTTTTCTATGTTTTATGTCTTTTCCCCCCACGTAGCGGAAGGTGAGGAGTTCCAGGGTGCTGCTAAGGTCAAGGTCTGCCACAAGCCACAGTTACACTTCCAGAGGGTTTTAAGAATGGTTGTTGTAAACTTTGTAATTAAGTCTTGGATTTGTATGAACATTACATTGTTATAATATAAAATGGGCCTACTTAATCAGTTGTTGTTATCTCCTTGTCTAAAAGTTTATTGAGTGTAGTAAAGAGGTTTAGTTGGATAGTAGGTATCATAAAAGGGTGGTCTGCGGTCCCTCGCGCCTCTCCTCAGGCTTAGGAGTGTGGGCACGAGGCAGGGTGTGACAGGATAGCCTCAGAACAGTTATGGACGCATGGTCACCTTCCTCAACACTTGTTTGGATGCATGGTTGCATTAACAGAGCCGTTAGGCGCATGGTCCACCCTCTTGGATGCATAACCTACCTTATCAGCTCAACTTCAAACTCCATTGGCGCATGATATCATGACCAATGCATAGACACACCCTCATTAACGCATATCCTCTCCTTGAAACCCTAATTCTCTCCAACTCTCTCCCTTTGAGTCTCCTTTGAAGGCATTTGAGTTGTGAGCTAAAATGATGCTCTCCTGGGGTATTTATTGGCCCTCAAAAGTGTCCTCATCATCCTTCTTATGCCATCAATACATGGCAACTCCCATCTTGAGTGTCTTTACCACATTGAGCCACCACCTACTTCTAAGCCACCTCCTACTTGCATGCGAGCTTGAGGTGTCTTCACTGGGCATTGTCCAATGCATAGCTTCTTCTTGAGCTATCATTTCAACCTTTTGCATGTCTTATAATGCGTTCACCTCATCCTCGGCTTGACCAAGACTCCACTTGGTTGAGCCACATATCCCACATTGTTGTCAATTCGACCTTGCTCTCCAAGTTTCCTAACTAATGCATTGTAATCTATGTTGGGCACATAGTTGCTTCACTAACCTCATGTATGCGTCCAACGAGCTCTTCCTATGCGTCCAATGGTGATCAATGCATGGTTCCCTAACTATGCTCCCAACTTTCCTCTCATTTTATAGCATAGCTTCTTCTTTTGGCTCATATCTAGGGTATGCGTTCAACCTACACATTTTCCTCCTTAGTATGCGGCTCACTAGGGTTATTGTGCTTTCTCAGTGTAATTATTTCCCCCAAGGGGTTGTCTCATGCTTCCATCTTGCTCCTAATAGACCAACTTTAGCCTTATGCATCCATCATTCCTTGACTTCCTTCTTCTTTGGTTTCTATCTTCTTCTCAACGCATAGCTTTCTTCTTCACACTTAAAGGCATAGCCATGTGTCCTCTTTGCCTTACTTTTCCCCCAAGCATGTGCCCATCTATGCACCCACATGACCCTCTATGCGTCCAACAAACCACTTTTTAGGGTTTCCTCCCTTTGTTGTGTTTTATGTTGCCCAAATCTTAGCCAAAATCTCTCCCTTGAATACCCTATGTGCCCAACATGTCATCCTATGCGCCCATCATGCTCTATTTTGCACCCATCATGCTCTCTTATACGTTCATCATGGTTTAGTCTCTTTTGTTTGTAGCATAGTTCCCACAACTCATAACATACTCCCATAGCATAGCTTTTAACATCCGCTAAACCTCCAAAGTTTTTCCAGAACCTCCCCTTGGATGAACCTACTATGCGTTCATCATACTATGATTTGGTCGACTATGCTATGACTACACCATACGTTGAACTTAATCTAGCTTCTTCATCCTTGCGTATGTTATGAATCCTACTCTTATTTTCTTGGCATGGTTCAGATACTTAGCCAAATTTTGTCTCCAAACTACTATGCCTCTGAGATTTAGAAAGTTCTCTTCCTCCAAAACATAGTTTAAGGACTTAGCCAAACTTTTCCTTCCAAGGTTGGCTCTCCAAGCTATTTTCTATATCTAAAGGAATCTTATGAGTGTGAGGGTGTTACATGACATGTCACACCCCCTCCCTAGCCTTAACTCCTTAAGACCTAGAAGGGAGCATGAGGGTACATCAGTAGTATCTTAAGATAATATTTAAATTCAACATTTCCCCCCTTATCTATTAAAGACTTCAACATGCTTACAACACTCTATCTAACTTTCATACACATAGTTCAATTTCCTATATTCTTTATTACATGATCTGAGTCATGCCCTAAGAATTTATTAAGTCCTGGTGTGTTGGTGGTTAGTAGACTTCTTTCTGAACGCTCCACTTTACTACCTGGGGAGGGGGGATATAAGAAAACATTTGGAAGAGTGTGAGCTACTAAGCCCAGTGAATGGTTCTTTTAGAATAATAATCACTTTGCAAAACATATTTTTGGGAAAGCAATCACATAATCACAACTCCAGTATAATCTATGCATGATCATGTGTACATTCATTCAATTATCATCCTCCAGTTCCATGCTATACGTGGCATGCTCATATCATGGACACATTATCAATCACACAAATTTTTATGAAAACTTTCCTATAACCCACTTCTCCCGCCAATGTGCACATCGACAATTCTTTTTCCGCTACTCATGCTTAGGTACTTGACTATAATTCCCGTCGGTCATCACCAACTATTATTTCTCACCGAGGCCGACTATATTTTCCCGCCAAGCACCTTTTGTTAAGCATGCTAACTTATGTAATCTGGGTATAATCTCAGTTTCCATAACAATTTCACAAACAATATCATGGCAACAGCATAATCATCATAAGTATGCATTTGGCACTTACATATGCATTTATCCATATATTAATGCATAAAACTAAGTAAACACTCACCGTTAGCAAGTTTTCCACTAAAATCACCTTGAGAATACTTTCCCTACTCCAATTTAGCCAAAATACCAAAATTAGCCTCTTTAAAGGTTATTTGGACCGTGATAAGCAGTTGGGCGTTGGGCAGTAGGCAGGGTGGGCATGTTATGCCGCACAAGGGACTGACGCGTTTGGGCATGCGTTGCGCTAGGCGTGATGTGCCGCACAGGGGAGGCTGCTGCGCTAGGCTAGCACGTGGGATGCGTCGAGCAAGGCGCACACCAACGAACGGACGCAGCACTACATGCATGCAGGGTGTGGGCTGGCTATGCGTCCGACTGACTCAATGCCTCACCAATGCAACCTTGCTTCTTTTGATCTCCAATCAACTTGGCAGCCTAATAACTCAAATGTAACTCTCTAAATATTCTCTCAACACACGATTTAAGTGATGGTATGAATGAATTCTCCTTGCCCAACCCCTCTATTTATAGCCATTTCAAACTCACCCCATGTTGATAACACAACTCCTATTTGTCTCACTTTGGACCTGCAAACACTTAGTCTACCCAGCCTAGCCTTAGCCTAGCCTTGAGTTGTTCTCATTTCAGCTTGCCAGCCAAAATCTCCTTTTTTGCATGAAATCTGCTTCACCCACCTCCTACTTGGGTGATAAGACTTCAATTGCATGAAATCTCCTTTAGTCACCTCCTATTAGAAATTTATGTGATCATCCTTTTGCCACCTAAATTACTTAAATACTTCACATATTTCTCTACTTAAATTGTTTAAGACTTATACTCGTATACTCTTGGCATTCTCCCTTGAATTTTTCCATCAATTAGCCTTACCTTTTATCCTTAACGCATAGCAATTCACCCTTCTTTCATCAAAAGTCCCATTTAGCCAACACATGAGTTGGTCATCACCAACGCATAGGGTGGTCGCTCACCCTCGACGCATGGCTTGCTAGGTGTGCTTGCTCAGCCTACTAAGCGTGGACACATGGTGCTGACCATCGACGCATGGTGTGCTGCCTAGGCACTTGCGTGCTTGGCCGCATAGGCACTCTCGGCCGTGTGGGCGTGTCTCGCCGCATGGGCGTGCCTCGCCGCATAGTGCATGGCTGCTCGGCAGACTCGGCAGCGCTTCGATGCATAGGATGGCTTGCCCGCTTGCTCGTTTGATGCATAGACAGGGCGCTCGGCATACACCATCGACGCATGGGCTGCGCTTGACGCACGGCCTGTGCGCTTGTCCTCGACGCATGGCTGCGTGCTTGGCACATGGCCTGTGCGCTTGTCCTTGACGCATGGCCTGTACACCTAGCATGCTCACTCGACACATGCTTGCTTCCCGTGATCGCATGGCTCATGTATGCCTTTGCGTTGGTTGTATGCGACCCTTAGCCATTTTTTTCAAGTTTTCTTGCTTCCATCCTTCATGCCTTCTTGCGTCCAATATGTTTCAAGCCCTTCATAGGCATTTAGACTTTTGGTCACCTTTTTGGATAATTTTTTATATTTTTCTCCCTTTGCCCCACTATCCTTACTTAGGATTTTTCTATTTAACCTCCCACTTTAGATTTAGTGTTAGGGTCTTACATGACACCCGTGGGTGAAAGCCAAAATGAAGTTGGATAACCATGATAAACATACAATCAAATCAAATAAATTATGCAATTCCAAATGTCTAAGCCAAAAAAAATTAGCTAAGCCTAGAGTTAATGTTGAAAAGGGCACTTGATCGTAATGGGATGTCCATGACATCTGTGAGGGCAAGCCAAGACAAAGGTGAGTAAATCGGATCAATACATACCCATTTATAAGTGTACTTAATTAAATAAAAAGTAGCAAAGAGAAGTTTTGTGTTTTTGAACTATGGGCACATTGCTATAAAGGTCAATTAAGAATGCTAGGAAATGAGTAATGGAATTTTGAAGAATAAGTCTGTTGCATTTAAATTTAAGAAGTAATTCTGTAAGGGAGTGAATAAGTTGAGGATAATTGCTGGTACAATAAATCTCAAAACTTGGAGCATGTTGAGAGGTCAAGTTAGTGCATTAATTTAAGTTGATATATACGTTAAGACTTTAAATAAATGCTTGAGGACAAGTATTTTTCTATATTTCAGGGTGTGTGATAACTTGTAGAAATAAAAGTTTTTGTAGTTCTTTGTTTTGAAGAATTAGGGAAATTAAGAGGACAATGGATTAACTTGAAATGAAATTCATGTAAATAGATAAACTTTTCGTTAAGCATTCACAAAGTTCATTATCTTGAAAATACAAAATCTAACATCTTTGAATGCAAATTCTTATGAAAAGATGAAAAAGTAAGCTAAAGAAACAAAAGTTGCAGCCATGGATGCATAAAGAGAACATATCAACTTCAATCTTACATGTGAAGAACCATGCGTTGAGCTTAAACATGAAGAAAGGAAAATGAATCTGTGACGCGAGGATTCAATGTAGCAGGGAAAGTTGGTAGCATATTTGAAACAGTCCCGACAGGACCAACGAATCTGCGATGGGAGGATTCAGCGTAGCAGGGCATGGAATTAACTACAAGGTGTCAATTCATCATTAGAAATAGACTAAGAAGCTTCTTTTTTACCAAGAGATTGGCCGAAATTGTGCTAACTTCCTCCCCATTTCCACCATTGTCTTCAATCTTGAGCTTCTCTTTGAGGAATTTCGAGTGAGAGCTCAGTCTTCTTTTCTGAAATGTAAGAGAGCACCATCTACTTTCATTATAACCACCTTGAAGCAGCCAACATCAAGGCCAAAGGGAATAAGAGATTACAACCGGCAGCTTGATATCATCATTTCTAAAGTGTACCCTATTTCTTGTGTAGGATTGTATCAGTAACAGCGAAAGCACAAGAATCATCTAACCACTAAAATTCACTAATTTTGGCAAAATATAAAGCATGCAGAAAACAAGTGAGTTTCAAGACATACCTCTTGTAGAACTTCTTCAAAGCTCCTTCTCCAGCTGCTATCTTCTCCAAATCTTGTTGTAGGCCACCTCAAGATTTTCCACACTATTCTCTTGGTGCTCTAGATTGAGTTCTGGAACTCAAAACAAGCTTGAATCAAGGGATGAAGGAGAAAAGCTCACTGCAGCAACCTTATTGAAGAACCCTTTCTTCAACCCGAATTTTTTCTAAAATTCTCTAAGATTCCATGCCCAATTTTCACTCCAATCTCTTCACTATATTGCAGATCAACATGCAAAGGAGAGAGTTGCATGAGTTGCAGCTCATGCTTGGAGAAGACAAGGCAAAGAAAATGCTTCATGTGTGAGCAAGTGAAGAAATGGATAATGGAAAATCAATATTTTCAATTTTAGTGTTTTGTTTTCTAATTTTCAAATTTTATCTCAAAAATCAAATTTTGATTTTATAAAATCTATTTTTATTTTAAAAATAAAAAAATTAATTAATTTCATAAATTAATTATTAAATGAATTTTAATTAATTTAATATCAAATATTAAATTAATTTTAACACATATCCATCTTTATATATTTAAATCATATTTAAATATATAAATTCTCCTATTTTGTTTAATTCTCATATTAAACATGTAATTATATCTCATATAAGTACTAATTCCCTTAATTCTAATTTGAACAATTCAAATTAACCTATCACGCTATTCTAGAGCTAGTCCGTTACGAGCTAGTAGGGGGACCTCGCGGACCTACAGATCATGGGCTCCAACGATCCGAGATTAATTGGCTAAACTCATTAGACTAGGTTAATCCTCATTCGTTAACTAATGGGTCACTCCACCCATAGTAGCACTCCCTTCACTATAGATATATTATGTCCACATGATTTAATCTTGTGGTTTTTAAAGATTAAACATCTTCTATTTTGCAATAAAGATGTTATTAAGGTTTATTTAGTAAAATTATTATTGAATATGTGAGTTGCACATTAAGAACCCTAAATTCAATAAACTAAGAACCCCTGGGTATAACATGAATTCTTAAACTATCACTACAAGAATTTTGGGCTTTAATGTCGGTTGAAAAAAGTGAAATCGGATGTATAATGTCGGTTTTGTTTTTTTTTTAAATGGATCTTTAATGTCGGTTTTAAACCGGCATTGTAGGGGTACCTTTTGTCGGTTTTAAACCGACATTAAAGACCTGCTTAATTTATCTTCTCACTTTCTATTTTCCCCCCATTTTTTTCATTTTTCCCTCTTTATTCTCCCCCTATTTTCTTTTTCCTCTCATTCTCACACTTCCCTCTTCAGACCCTCTTCTTTCTCACTTCTCTCTTCCAAACACTTCCTATTTGTCCGTCAATCGTGGGTGAAGAGTCTGTCGTGGTGTAGATCTAGCTTCCGTGCAGGTCTGTTCGTCGTACAACCCACGCCGTTGCACCCAGTCGCTCGGATCTTCTGCTCGTTCTGTCGAAGCACCACAACTCGGATCTACTGCTCCCTCTTCAGTTATTTTTCTGTTTCTTATACTCTCAGTTTGATAAATAAGCACCCAAACTTGATACGTTAATCATGTGTCTTCAAATCTAAAGTTTATATTTCCACGTGGTGTTTGTCGCCGTTCGTCGTTCGATTTTCCCTCGCTGTGTGTCTCCAGATCTGCCACCGTTCGTCTTTGTCCACCGCATTTTCGTCCATATTAGTATGCTTTTCTTCTCTTTCCTCTCTTAAACTCACAACAATTTTTGTTCTTATGTCTACGCCTCTCAACTGTTTGTGTAAATGTCTCAATGAAAGCCAGCTGCGATTACACTTGAATATGTCTCTCTGCTCCTAGATTTGGGCCTTTTTATGTGTCTATGGCCTTTGAAATTCGATTTGATTAATGGTTTTGTTGTATATGATACATTTGTTGAATTACTTGAAGTTCTACTGTAGAATGTAAAGTAAAAAAGGACCCCTACGTTGAGCATTCGGAGACATTAATGGATAATATGAGTAGAAAGGCAACCATGCACTTGTGAGGTTGAACACATGATTGACCGAAGTATTGGCAAGAGGCGTTGCCAAGAGTTTCTCATGTGTTGGGTATGCGTGAGCAAGAGCAGTGAAAGCAAAATGTTAAGCGCAAGGCGCTGGGTAGACGATAGTGTAGTAAATGAGCAGTGCTACACGATGAGGTAGAAAATCGTCTAGTAAGTGAGCGGCGCTACGCGATGAGGTAGGCGATCGTGTAGGTAGGCACTAGACGATCGTGTAGCAATGCGAGGAGCTAAACGATGAGGTAGACGATCATATAGTAGATGCGCGGAGCTAAGCGATGCGCTAGACGATCGTGTAGATATGCATGCGGCGTTAAACAATGAGGAGTGACGCGCTAGACAATCGGGCTATACGATAAGCCAAGTACTGCATGATCAATGTAAACGCTAGACGATAAGCGTAGAAGCTGGACGATAGCACTAGAGGATAGCACTAGACGATAGCATTGAGCGTTAAAGCGATGCGCGGGCGCTAAGCGATAGATTACACGATGGCGTTATGCGATGTGCATGAGTGCTAGACAATAGCCATGCTACGTTAGACAATGAGCAGACGCGCAACACGATAGGAGAAATGCTAAGCGATAGGCGATAACATTAAGCGATAGGTGAATGGGTTAGATGATAAGGCGTCAGTGTTAAACGATGGAGGTAAATGATAGGCGCGGTAGCTAAACAATAGACTGTGCGCGAGATCATTGAGAGCAAGATCGTTTACTAAACGATTGAGCTATACGATGGGCTGTTGGAGCTACACGACTGAAGAAGCAATCCTTTTCAAATACTCTGAGCAGAGAGACCGCCTGAAGGTATGTGCATAATTGAGAGCATGTAGATAAATATGTTTTTATTTGCTGAGGCTACCGTTGACTGTTAAAGCAACCTTTGAAGACTATGGATTTGGATGCATTCCTTTTAAATGTGAATTTGGTAAAGATTCTATTTTATATTCATAGTCTCTTGTTGCTTTAGGAGATAGCTGCAGGTATGGCGTCTTTGAGTTGTTTTGGAAGTTATACTCTACATATGAATATTTACTAGAGTCTCTGCTATATTATGGCAGTTATAGATTCTCCTGGAGTAAAAAGCATTTTGATTGGCTTGAGAACATGTGCATTATGCTAATTAAATACTCTAAAAGAATGTTTGACTCACAGTTTTAATAAGTTTTAGTTGATGAGTCCAACTTCATCGTTATGCTGTCGAAAATTTTCCATCGTTTTTCATATCTTATATCTAGGTAACCAAGCTTCTCTTCTTCAAGATCTTGAAAAAGAAGATTCTCTCATTTATTTAACTATTGAGTTTTCTTGTTTTGTAGGTGCAACAAAGGAGTAAAGATTTGGTATCACAACCTCAATTTGGTATCACAACCTCTTTATGTTTTTTCTTGGGGAACTCTAGATCCAACACATTCACTACAAGAATTTTGCCTTGAATGTACCATTTATATATATTCCCAATAAACATGGTTAGTTGAATATGAATTATTATCACATTTTCACTTTCAATCCTTTGTTTTAAACCTTTTTTGTTTGTGATTCTTTGAACAACAGTGGTCAGACAAAGATGCCTATAACCAGACACTGCTGAAGCTAGGGGGGTTCTGTTCAAGAAGAATTATGAAGGGATCCATACTTACCAAGTGGAGAGGGACAGTAAACTCATAATGTTTGTAAAATCATAATATTTGTATTACTTATAATTTGTGTTTTCAAAGGCTGAATTATTGTACGGCCTTTTAAATTATAATTTTATAGCAAAATTTACGGATTAAATGTAATAGATTTGCAAGCCATACATAAATAATATGTCATAGCCATAGTGTTCAATGATGATGTGTCATGCTATACTTTTTTACCCAAAAAATGGATTTGACAATGGAATTTAAAAAAATGGACAATAATTGATAAAACGGATAGATTATAGGCTTTAGTTTAAAGGACTTCATTTGATTCTTAAGCTTCAATTGCAACCGAATTAAAGTGCTTTAATGTCGGTTGCAAATTTCATTAAATGGCTTTAATGTTGATTGCAACCGACATTAAAGACAGTGTTATTAAAGCCTTTTAATGTCGGTTTAAAACCGACATTAAAGCCTAAAATTCTTCTAGTATATATGTGAAGATATAAAAGTGGATCAAGTTCAAGTATATAGCCAAAAACGGTCTATAGTATAAGGACAAGATTGGGTACCTTATCCTGGGGACACTATAGATGCGGTCTACTTTGTATTTGATACAAACGATGTGATCTTGAATCATTCATGTGGAGACATGTGAATGGAGACATCCTATGCAATGAGTTTACATAAGACCGGACCACGAAATAGTTACTTTTACTTTATAATGTCGTTTACTATTAGGACTGACTATTTCAATTCGATGACCTAAGTAACTCGATCTTAATCGTGAGCTAACTATGAACTCCTGTTTATTCAGGATTATCCCTTAATCTTCATGGGTGAGAGTGGTTCATCATCGCCGATGCAATAAGCCGCCCATTTTAGGGATAAGGTCGGGTAGATAGCTGGGAACATAATTCTGTAAGATAGAAGTCACTCCTACCCAATTCTAGGGATAGTAGATAGGTTATTCTCTTAAGTGATGTTTTCGGGTCTTGAACAAGGGGCCTCACCCTCTTATTGGCCCAAGAGGGACTGAATTTGGTAGTTGGACCACAAACAAATTGTTCATTAGAGGATCAGTGGGACTTAAGGAGCAAGATGTAATTACAAAGGTAAAACGATAATTTTGACCTAAATATAATTATGAATAATCTGTGAAGGATCGACATACTAATCATGATTAAATCAAGTGGACAGAAATATATTTATAGTGAAGAGGGTGTAACTACTGGGCTTTAATGGAGTGTCCCAATAGTTAATAAGTGTTGGTTAATTAGGTTAAAGAGTTTAATCGATTAATCTTGGATTGTTATAATCATGATCTGTAGGTCCATTAGGTCTCCCTGCTAGCTCAAATCAGACTAAACCGTAAGACAGTGTTGTTGAATGAGAAATTTTGGACCAATCACAAGTCACCACGTCGTTTGCTAAATTAACGACGAATTTCTAAATCATTGACTTTGGGTCCAATTAGAAGTTGACACATATCCCGAATTGAATTGAAGACAAGTTTCGATGACGTCACGCGGATGAATCAGATAAGATTAAATTGGTCCAATTTGATATTACTATTTGGGCTTAAACTTCAAACTACAAAAAAAGTTGAATTGGACCTAAATTCTAGATCAGACCCAAAACCAACTAATTGGGCCCAAGGGTCAGGCCCATGGACCAACCAAACACACGAAGCCCACCTGAGAACTCTATTAATAGAGAAGTTCTCTTCATTTGTAAGGGCAGCATTTTCTACACTCAGAAGACCCAGAAAGAATTCACAAACAAGTAGAGGACTCCCAAGACTCCTGAAGCTGCACTCCTATAAGGCAGAAGACCTTTGAAGACATAAATACTCTTCCAAGACTTCTACTTCAAGCGTCCAAGACTCCTGAAGCTACACTCCTATAAGGTAGGAGACCTTTGAAGACACAAATACTCTTCCAAGACTTCTACTTCAAGCTTCCAAGACTCCTAAAGTTGCATTCTTATAAGGCAGAAGACCTTTGAAGACACAAATACTCTTCCAAGACTTCTACTTCAAGCGTCCAAGACTCCTGAAGCTACACTCCTATAAGGCAGAAGACCTTTGAAGACACAAATACTCTTCCAAGACTTCTACTTCAAGCTTCCAAGACTCCTAAAGTTGCATTCTTATAAGGCAGAAGAACTTTGAAGACACAAATACTCTTCCAAGACTTCTACTTCAAGCTTCCAAGACTCCTGAAGCTGCAAT
Source organism: Benincasa hispida (assembly GCF_027475165.1). Taxonomy (NCBI): domain Eukaryota; kingdom Viridiplantae; phylum Streptophyta; class Magnoliopsida; order Cucurbitales; family Cucurbitaceae; genus Benincasa; species Benincasa hispida. The sequence continues at coordinate 25,237,458 of NC_143487.1, forward strand.
CCTATAAGGAAGAAGACCTTTGAAGACACAAATACCCTTCCAAGACTTCTACTTCAAGCTTCCAAGACTCCTGAAGCTACACTCCTATAAGGCAAAAGACCTTTGAAGACACAAATACTCTTCCAAGACTTCTACTTCAAGCTTCCAAGACTTCTGAAGCTGCACTCCTATAAGGCAGAAGAGCTTTGAAGATACAAATACTCTTCCAAAACTTCTACTTCAAGCTTCCAAAACTCCTGAAGCTGCACTCATATAAGGCAGAAGACCTTTGAAGACATAAATCCTCTTTCAAAACTTCTACTTCAAGGTTCCAATACTCCTGAAGCTGCACTTCTATAAGGCAGAAGACCTTTGAAGACATAAATACTCTTCCAAGACTTCTACTCCAAGCTTTCAAGACTTCTACTTCAAGAACGTTCGGTGCTTTCCTTCTCAGTGTCAAGTATATTCACCCAACTGAAAGAGAATCAGAGGATCAAGTTTTAGAGATCGAACCACATCGCATCAAATCAACTCCAACTTCAACACCAACTCAAGTTCAACTCCACGAAACACGTTTCTCCGAAAATCTCGTGCGAACAAATTAGCACGCCCGGTGGGACCTCTCTACCTCTCATCTCTCTCTCGTCATCCGAGTCAAGAATTCTACAGATGGCACCAAAGAAAGTTGCATCCAATTCTACAGAGGACCTCTCTACCTCTCATTAAGGGCTGATTCGGGGGCTTGAACGATGTGGCGCCACACACCTTCTCTTGGCCCGAGAGGTGTTCACACATAGTTGGACTATGTTGTATTGTTCATTAGAGAAATCAGTGGTACTTAAGGAGTGAGATGTAACTATAGGGGCAAAACGGTAATTTGACCCAACTTTACTTACGAGCATCTGTGAAGGGTCATCGTACTCATGATTGGTTATATCCGATGGACATAGAAATATATATGTGGTAAGAAGAGTTCAGCTATTGGTCTTTAGTGGAATGTCTGACAGTTAACAGATAGTGGATCTCGTGGCTAAAGAGTTTAGTCAGTTATTCACGGACTGTTGAAGCTTCGAGCCACAGGTCCACTAGGTTCCCTGGGTAGCTTGGATAAAGTCGAGAACCAGTGTTTGGGTTAATTTGAAATGTTCAAATTGACAAGAGGAAGTTCGATTATCTATGATATAATTGACTGGTTAATTATATATAATATAATTAGCTAAATGTATGAGATACATTATTTTGGAGGAAATTAGATATAAATATGATTTATATCAAGTAGAGGAGAAAATACTATAGTAGATATGTGATATCAAACTATAGGATAAAAATATAATATGATTATATTTATTAATATTTTAATTGGTTAATTATATGATAATTAACCCAAAAATCATGTTTGGACGTGGGTTAGTCAGAATGAGTCGGTTATTGTAACCGATGAAATAAAAATGAAATTGTTTCATTTTGAATAGTGAGTTCAATTGATCGTCCAAAAGAAAAAGTGAAGCATGCATTGGTGAAAGTAAATGATCGCTTAAAAGAATCGAAAGCCTATACGATAGTCCCTCTCCGCCTAAACAATCGTCCACCTCGTGCCTAAATGATCGCACACTATTTCCTACACGATCGCATAGCTTCTCTAAACGATCATATAATGTGCCGATTTTGTTAAACGATCGTATACCATTTCATAAACGATTATTCAGTAAAACTTACATGATCATGTAGCTTCTCCTAAATGATAAGCATTTTTCTATACAATAGCGTCTTTTTCCCTCTCACTTTCTTATCGCCTACATGATCCGTGTTTCCTCCTTCCTCTACCAAATTCACCAAAAATCATGCTTTGGGTTCTCACTCCAAGAATACCTAAGGCTCTTTTCTGGTGGTGTCGTCCCCCCGGCGTTCGTGTTCGTGCGGTTGTTCGTGCTACTGTAGTCGACACTGCTGTTGGGCGTTGGTTAATCGGGTGAAGGGTTCCGCTGCTTTGAGTTTCAAAGTTTGAAGATTGTCTTCAACTGGTATGGCACTCTCTCTCTTAGTATATCTTGTTTATAGCATGCCGTAAATTAAGATTTGTTTACATAACTATATGTTAGAATGTATTATATGTATTTTTGTCACGGTGAGATCAGAGCGATCCGAATGCGCTCATGGAACTCTTCGGTAAAAGATCCTTCAATTGGTATCAAAGCTAGGTTTCAGATTCTAATACTCCAATTTCATCTCTTGCAATGAAATGACATTTACATTCATGGTGGGTGCATTTCTACATTGTTTAAGGGTTAAATTTCCTGTGGATGTGCGGATTAATGGATGTTTTTTGGGATGATTAGCCTCGGTTTGATTTAGATCCTTTTACATTTGCGATTTTTTGTAAAGGCCTCTACGTTTTTGGGCATTAATAATCGTTATCGAGTCTATATCCAAAGTTTGTTTGAAGTTTTGAGTCATTCATCGAAAAAGTTCTGGGCAAACATTGCAGTTCTTTGAAGAAGGAGGCGATCTAGGGTTGATCGCATCGTACAAAAGATGTGGGATGTGATCGCTGTTGATCGCATCGTAAAGACGATGGAGTACATGATCGCTGTTGAACGCATCAGTTAAACGATGTGGTATACAATCAATAGTTGATCATATTGTTTTGACGATCGGATACGCGATCACGGAGTATCGCGTCGTGTAGACGATGAGATGCTCGCGGATTGCTTAACGCATGCGGACGCTAGACGATCATTTAGGTCAGTAAGCTTCATCGCTTAGTAACTAACTAAACGATTGCTTAGTAATGTAAGGTAAATCGCTTACCTGGTTGCACGCATCGGTTAGATGATGAGATGCTCGCATATCGTTTAATGCACGTGCGCACTGGACGATCGTTTAGGTTAGCAAGCTTCATCGCTTCGTAACTGACTAAATGATCGCTTAGTAACGCACGATAAATCGTTTACCTGTCGTGGTGCTACGCGATCGCATAGACGATCAAGCTTCGCAGCTTCGTTGTCATTTACATGATCGTTTAATTATGCTTCTATCGTCTAGTGCGCGCTGAACGATCATATACCTATGGCATTTGCTACACAATGAAGGCTTCTTGGCGGTTCAAGACTCGGTTCGCCTGTGAACCGATTTGCTCGATGAAAAATATAATAGATAGGGTTTTTTCATTCCGGTTTTTGTAAAGGATCATCCTAGTCCATTAATCCTTTATTTATTACATGCGATGTATGTTTTTTATATGTCATATGGTATGTACATATAGTAAATCCCACCTTAGGTTATGCAATGGTCATGCATCATCTCTTTATTGTAATTGTTATAATTTAGAGAAGCATGATTTTAATTATGTAAGAGTATGCTCATGCATCATATAATATAAGAGTTATATTTATGCATGCATAAAAAGCATTGACATGCATCATCTTTATATTATAATTGTTATAGTATAAGGGTGAATGATAGTGTGTTTGCTTGGTTGTTACACGTTATATAAAAGTTATGTATAGTAATGACCGGAAATTTCATGAAGCATGACACATAAGTTTTTTTATAAATGTTATAAATACCTCGTTATGCTCAATGATTTTAGTTGTTTCTTTTTAAACGTTAAAGAGAAATTAGAACTAAAAGAAATAAGAAAGACATGCATGCTCACTTAGGTTTAATTCATGGTTTTAAAGTGTTTAAAACTTGGATAACATAGACCTAGGATCACGGTTCTAATACGATTAGCATCCCTGAGGCTTTAATCTTTTAATCAGTTTAATAAAATTAAATTGGCTAATAAAAGGTTAAAGTGTAGCACATCTATCTATAAGGGACCTTTTGTCTAAGGCGGGTTCTATCTAGGCTGGGGTATTTAAGTTGACGGAAACATAACATCCCTACCTGGGAACTTACTTGGAAAGGTGAATTAGATAGATTTGATGCATGCATGCAAGGTGAGGACAGTCCATTAAAGTGTTTAAATGTGACTACTTGAACTTGTTCATATTTCATAGACAAACGTTGTTTATGAGCAAAGTTTAAAAAGATGACTTAGACTAAAATCAATAGTCGAATTGTCTAGGTTAATGAACCCTAGGTAGAACATTGAGTGGGAGGTATTTGGTGCATAAGATGCTTCACTTAAACCTTTCACGTTTTTCCTAAATAGTCCACACCGTGAGATCTACCCTCGGCCTCGCAGCACCTTTGGCGTGTCCCCCTAACAGATGGTGTTTGGGTAGGTCAATATCAAGGTAGACGGAGAGAGTGTTCATAGTAAGTGGGAGCAGGAAGTGTGACAGCATACCCCTCGGTCTCTCTCGTTAGGTTGAATAAAGTTACTGTGCATCGCCTCAAGCACCCTGGGAGTGTCCCCCTAAAAGATGGCAGATTTGCGCATTTCTTTATTTGATCTCCTATAAGAGGATTAGGTAACTTAGTCTCTTGTCCTAATCTGCTTCTTCCCTACGGTGGGCTCATTAGGGCGAGACTCTGGCACCGAAAGCGAGGGGTTACACTTACGCGGAATAGTTAAAGGTTAACGATTCTGGACCGAAAAATGGTGGCTGTTAGGTTCAGTTCCAAGAGTTAGTTCTGCCAAATGGTTGAGAATGTCTCATCCCAACGAAGGGGCAACAGATCACCCCACCGGTGACGTTTGTCTTGCTTCACTAGGGCATCATTGCAAAATAGAAGTCTATAACTTAGGGTACTTGAAACTGTTTTGCAAAACTGATTGGTTTAAAAGTGGTTTAGCAAAATCTAATAAAATTTTGTTTGTATTTTCAACAACATTTTCAAAATGGCAACAACCATGTTGGCATTATGAAGCGCCGAAAAACTTACTGGCGATAATTTCGCAACATGAAAACACATGATCACGGCGATCCTGATATCGAGGATCTCATGTTCGCTCTCACAGAGGCTTGTCCTTATATTCCAGCTCTGAATGCCGCTCGAAATGTTCGGGAGGCATACGAGCGATGGACAAGGGCGAATGAGAAGGCCCGAGCCTACATCTTGGCAAGTCTTTCTAAAGTCTTGGCCAAGAAACATGAGCCTATGGTCTCAGTGCGTGAGATCATGGAGTTCTGCGGGGGATGTTTAGACAACCGTCTGAACAGCTTATGCATAAAGCTCTTAAATACATATTCAACTTTAAAATGGAAGAAGGCGCCTTTGTTCGTGAACATGTGCTAAACATGATGGTCCACTTTAATGTGGCAGAGTTGAATGGGTCTACCATGATGAGGGCAGCCAGGTTAGCATAATCCTGCATTCTTTATCGGAGAGCTTCCTGCACTTTGTTAGTAATGTGATTCTTAACAAAGTGAAATATAACCTTACAACTCTCCTCAACGAGTTGCAGACATACGAATCTTTACTGAAAAGTAAGGAGAGGCAGAAGAGTGAGGCAAATTTTGCTTCATACTTCAGGACGTTCTATAAAGGTTCGGCCTCAGGAACGAAGTTTGCACCTTCTACTTCTAACTTTGCAAAGGGGAAGAAGAAGAAGAATGGTAAGGGAAAAGGGAAGGCACCTGCTAACCCACCACCTGTCGCCCCAAGGAGGCATCCAAATGTTGCTAAGGGAAAGCGTTTCCACAGCAACCAAGATGGACACTGGAAAAGGAACTTTCCTCGGTATCTGAAAGAGAAGAAAATAGCCAAGGTTAAGGCCAAGGCAGATAAAGGTAAATGTGACTTACTTTTTCTTGAAACTTATTTAGTGGAGAATGATGATTCTGCCTAGATAATTGATTCAAGCGCCACTAACCATGTTTGTTCTTCTTTAAAGGGGATTAGATCTTGGCGACATCTGGAGGCTGATGAGATGATGATGCGAGTAGGCACCGGGCACGTCATCTCAACTGTGGCAGTGGGTGGACTCCAATTAGCTTTATAGAATAGGTTTCTTAATTTAAATGATGTATATATAGTTCCCAAACTAAAGAGGAACCTCATTTCTGCAAAGTGTTTATTGCAATGTAAATATACTATCTTGTTTAATGTGGACAAAGTGTTTATTCATAAAGATGGTGTTTTTATTTGCATAACGAATCTGGAATCGAATTTATATGTGCTAAGGCCGTTAGCCATTAATTCCCTCCATAATATTGAATTGTTCAAAATTGTCATAACTCAAACAAAACGTCGACGAATTTCTCCAAAAGAAAATGCCCAACTTTGGCATCTTTGTTTAGGGCACATCAATCTCAATAGGATTGAGAGATTGGTGAAGAATGGACTTCTAAATGAGTTAGAAGAAAATTCTTTACTAGTGTGTGAATCTTGTCTTAAGGGTAAGATGACTAAACGACATTTTACTGGAAAATGTTATAGAGCCAATGAGCCTCTTGAGTTAGTACATTCTGACCTTCGTGGTCCTATGAATGTGCAAGCCCGAGGTGGCTATGAGTATTTTATCAGTTTTACTGATGATTACTCAAGATACGGGTATGTTTATCTTATGCAACAGAAGTCTGAATCTTTTGAAAAGTTTAAAGAGTTCAAGGCTGAAATTGAAAACGCATTAGATAGACGGATTAAAACACTTCGATCGGATCGAGGTGGAGAGTTTTTGGACTCAACATTCCAGGACTATTTGATAGAACATGGAATCATTTCCCAACTCTCAGCGTCGGGTACACCTCAACAGAATGGTATAGCGGATAGGAGAAATAGGACCTTGTTAGACATGGTTCGCTCGATGATGAGTTACGCTTCCTTACCGGACTCGTTGTTGGGTTTTGTAGTGGAGACTGTGGTATATATACTCAACTGTGTTCCCTCCAAGAGTGTTTTCAGAACACCTCTGAAGTTGTGGAACGGGCGTAAAGCTAGTTTACATCACTTCCACATTTGGGGTTGCCTTGCACATGTGCTTGAGGCTAATCCCAAGAAGTTGGAACCACGTTCGAGTTTATGTCTCTTTGTAGGCTACCCCAAAGGTATAGAAGGGGTTATTTTTATGATCCGACGAAAAATAGGGTGTTTGTTTAAAAAAAAACGCTACTTTCCTTGAGGAGGATCATATAAGGGAGCACAGTCCACGAAGCAAAGTTGTGTTGCATGAGCTTTCCAATGAAACTATTGAAACTTCAACAAGAGTTGTTGAAAAGCTTGCTACATCAGCAAGATTGATGGGATTTCGTCTAGTAGGTCGGTTCCACCTTAAGAGTTGAGGGAACCTCGACGTAGTGGGAGGGTTGCGACCCCACCAGTTCGCTATCTGGGTTTCACGAAAATCCTTGCTATGGTAGCAGATGGCGACGTTGAGGATCCGTTGTCTTATAAAAAGGCGATAGAGGATGTTGACCGGAATGAATGGGTCAAGGCCATGGATCTCGAGATGGAGTCGATGTATTTCAACTCAGTATGGGATGTTGTAGATCAGCATGATGGGATAAGACCTATAGGTTGTAAATCGATCTACAAGTGCAAACGGGGTGTTGATGGGAAGGTATAGACCTTCAAGGCTCAACTTGCGGCAAAGGGTTATACCCAGGTAGAGGGAGTCGACTATAAGGAAACTTTCTCGCCTATTGCCATGTTACAGTCGATCTGCATCCTCCTATCCATTGTAGCTTATTATAATTATGAGATCTGGCAAATGGACGTCAAGACGGCCTTTCTGAATGGTAATCTTGAGGAGACCATTTATATAGTGCAGCCCGAGGGATTCATAGCCCAAGGTCAAGAGAAAAAGGTTTGCAAACTGAATCGGTCCATTTATGGACTAAAATAGGCGTCTCAATCTTGGAACACACAGTTTGATACTGCGATCAAGTCGTATGGCTTTGACCAAAACGTTGATGAACCTTGTGTCCACAAGAAGATCATCAATGCTTTAGTAGTCTTCTTAGTGTTGTATGTAGACGATATCCTACTCATTGGGAATGATGTAGGTCTATTGACTGTAGTTAAGAACTGGCTAACGAACCAATTCCAAATGAAAGATTTGGGAGAGGCTCAGTTTGTTGTAGGTATACAGTGTTGGGGTTTGTGCCCTAAAGTCTCATGTCCAGTAGTTTGTAAACAACTTTGTACAAACACTTATGATGTATAATATAAATGATATTTACTTCACTACTTGACTTTGCACATTTAGATTTTACCACAAACCAATAAACTTAATATCCCTGGTTATTTGTATGTAACTTAACCATGTATGTAGTGACATACAAGTGGATCATGTCTTGAGTGATATCCAAAATGGTCTGTAGTATATGAATATAGGAGGGAAACTTTATCTTGGTAATGCTACGAATGCAGCCTGCTTTGTAGAATGGTCACAAGTGTTGTGACTTGTCACAGATGGTCTGATCCTAATCATTCGTGTAGGGGACATGCGAGAGGGGGCGTCCTATACAAAGAGTTTGTATAAGACCTGACCACGAAGTATTAACGTCTCGTTATATAACACTATTCATAACTGAGACTTCACTTCACTAGGATGACCATAGGTAACATGACCTCAATCTTGAGTGAGTTGGGAACTCCTGCCATTGAGGGCGGTCCTTTGATTTGAATGGGTGTGAATGGCCAGAACGCCGACTCAAACCTATCATTTTAAGGATTTTTCTGATTTGGGAGCTGGGAACTCAGTTTCACAAGATGGAATTTACTTCTTCCCCGAGGCAGTGGTAAGTAGATAGATAGCCTTAAGGGCTGATTCTAGGGTTTGAACGATGTGGCGTCACGTACCTTCTCATGGCCCGAGAGGTGTTCACACATAGTAAGACTATGTTGTATTGTTCATTAGAGGGATCAGCGGTACTTAAGGAGAAAGATGTAATTACAAGAGCAAAATGGTAAATTGGCCTGCCGTAATTACGAGCATCTATGAAGGGTCATTGTACTAATGATTGGTTATATCCAATGGACATAGAAATATATCTATGGCAAGAAGAGTTCAACTGTCGGTCTTTAGTAGAATGCCTGAAAGTTAATGGATGGTGGATATCGTAACTAAAGAGTTTAGTCAACTATTCACGTATCGTTAGAGCTTCGAGCCATGGGTCCATAAGGTCCCCTTAGTAGTTTGGATACAAGTGGAGAGTCAGTTTTTGGGTCAATTTGAAATGTTCAAATTGACAAGAGGGAGTTCGATTATATATGATATAATTGAACGAGTTAATTAAATATAATATAACTAACTTTATGTGTGAGATATATTAATTTGGAGGAAATTGGATATAAATATAATTTATATCTAGTAGAGGAAAAAATATTATAATTAATATTTGTTATTAATTTATAAGTTATGAATGTGATAAGATCACATTCGGACGGTTATAAAGGAAATGGGAATGCGCCTCTTCATTTAAAATAATGGATGAGTGCATTATAAATAGCAGACGGTGTGTTGATCTTGGTGTGCATGGGTATTGTGAAAAAGATAGTGTCATCGTTTAGAAAATCAGTGCCTATACGATAGGGACTACACGATCGCTTACATATATGATATTGCTAAGCGATCGCATACTAATTAAATCATCGCGCGCTATTATCTAAACGATTGTTTACCTTTTTCCTAAGCAATCGGTTAGCTCCTGGTATTTACTAAACGATTGTATAGACGATCACTTAGTTTTTCCTACGCGATCGTTTAGACGATCGCTCACCATTTTCCTACACGATCGTTTACCTTTTCCTACACGATCGTTTAGATGATCTTTTACTTTTACTACACGATAATATAATTAACTAAACTATTAAGAATATTGTCTATGCGATAGACGACCGCATCTCCCACTTGCTTAATCGTTGTGTACGGTCTCTCTTCCTCCTTCCCTCTACCAAATTCGAATAAAGCCCACACTTTGGATTCTCACTCCAAGAATACTGAGGGCTCTAAGTGATGTTGTCTTCTCCATTTCCTTCTGTCCAAGAGGTGACTATTCAAGGTAAACGGTTGGGCTTCAGGCTCGATGTGAAGAAGAAATCTTCATGTGTATGATTTCTTGATCCCTTTAGCATTATGAAAGTATGTTTGAATGTATATGCGGTAATTCTGTTACAATAAATTGGAAAGATCCGTTTCCGCTCGTAGGTACTCTTGAATAAGAGTTCCTTCAATTGGTATCAGAGCACTCAGTTTTCTAATATTCCAATTCATTGCTACAAAAGAATTGCAAATACGTTCTTGGTGTGTATATTTCTACACTGTTTAATCGTTAAATTGTTGTGGATGTGCGGATTTATGGATGTTTAGTGGATGTTAGTCTCGATTTGATTTAATGCTTTTGCATTTGCGGTTGTTTGTAAAGGCCCTGGGCATTAAAAATCATTATCGAGTCTGTATTCAAAGTCTGTTTGAGTTTTTGAGTCGTTCGTGAAGAAGATCGGAGCAAGCATTACAGTTCTTCAAGGAAGGAGGCGATCAAGTGTTGATTGTATCGTGCAGTCGATGGAGAACACGATCAAGCGTTGATCACATCGTGCAGTTGATGGGGTACGCGATCGCTGATGATCACATTGTGTAGACGATCGGGTAAGCAATCAAGGGTTGATCACATCGTGTCGAAGATCGGTTATGCGATCACTGAGTATCGAGTCGTGTAGACGATGTGATGCTCGCGTATTGCTTAACGCGCTCGCCTGGACGATCGTTTAGGTCAGCAAGCTTCATTGCTTAGTAACTGACTAAACGATCGCTTAGTAACGTAAGGTAAATTGTTTACCTGATGCCACGTTAGGTGATCGCATAGACGATCGTTCTGGTCAGCAAGTTTCATCGCTTAGTAACTGACTAAACAATCGCTTAGTAACGCAAGGTAAATCGTTTATCTGACGCCGCGTTAAGTGATTGCATAGATGATCATTTTGGTCAGCAAGCTTCATCGTAGTAACTGACTAAACGATCGCTTAGTAACGCAAGGTAAATCGTTTACCTGACGCCGCGTTAAGTGATCACATAAACGATCGTTCTGGTCAGCAAGCTTCATCGCTTAGTAACTGACTAAATGATCGCTTAGTAACGCAAGGTAAATCGTTTACCTGTCACTGCATTGAGCGATCGCATAGACGATCAGGCTTCGTTGCCTCGTTGTCGTCTATGCGATCGTTTAATTTTGCTTCTATCATCTAGTTTGCACTGGACGATCATCTACCTACGACATTTACTACACGATGGAGTCCTCCTGGTGGTTCAAGACCTGGTTCGCCTGTGAACCAGTTTGCTCGATGAAAAATGTAATAGATAGGGTTATTTCATTCTGGTTTTGTAAAGGCTCATCTCGGTCCATTAATCCTTTATTTATTACATGCGATGTATGTTTTTTAATATGACATATGGTATACACATATAGATAAATACCACCTTAGGTCATGCATATTCTCTTTATTATAAGTGTTATAATTTAGAGAAGCATGTTTTAATTTACATAAATGCATGCTCATGCATCATATAATATAAGGGTTATATTTATGAATGCTTTATTTTTTTTTTCTACGTTTTATTTATAAGCGTTATAAATACTTCGTTATGTGGGATGAGTGTTTTAGTTGTTTACTTTATAAATGGTTATAAAATGAAATTAGAACTAAAATAATTAGTAAAAGATTAGTATGTAGCAAGTCTATTTATAGTAAACCTTTCGTTGAAGGCGGGTTCTATCTAGGCTGGGGTATTTAAGATGACGGTAACGGAACACCTCTACCTGGGAACCTATCTGGAAGGGTAATTTAAATAGATTTGATGCATGCAAACTAAGGCCAGTCCATTAAAGAGTTTAATGTGACTACTTTGTTTTTTTTTTTTTTTTATTAATTTCAAAGACAAAAGTTGTTTTTTAGCAAACTTTATAAATGACTTAGATCATAGTCAGTAGCCAGATTGTCTAGGTTAATAAACCCCTAGGTAGAATATTCAGTGGGAGGTTCTTGGGGCATTTGATGCTTTATTTTCACCTCCGCGTTTCTCCCTCATAGTCCACACCGTGAGATCTACCTTCAACCTCGAGGCACCTTTGGCGTGTCCCCTCAACGGATGGTGTTTGGGTAGGTCAATATCAAGGTGGATGGAGAGTGTTCATAGTAAGTGGGAGCGGGAAGTGCAACAACATATCCCTCGCTCTCCCTTATTGGATTGAATAAAGTTTCTGCGCACTGCCTCGTGGCACCCTGGGTGTGTCCCCTTATAGGAGTGTTATTTTGCGCGTTTCTTTATTTGATCCCAGTAAGAGGATAAGGTTACTTAGTCTCTTGTCCTAATCTGTCTTTTCCCTATGATGAGCGCATTAGGGCGGGACTCTGGGGTCGAAAACGCGGGGTTACAGTTACGCAAGATTGTTAAGGGTTAACTATTCTGGACTGAACAAATGGTGGCTATTAGGTTTAGTTCCAAAAGTTGGTTTTGCCTAGTGGTTGAGATTGTCTCATCCCAGTGAAGGGCCATCCGATCACCCCACCGGTGATGTTTGTCCTACCTCACTAGGGCATCATTGCAAAATAGAAGTCTTTTCACTTAGGGTACTTTGAATCTGTTTTGCTAAAAAATTAATTGTTAAAATGTGGTTTTTGCAAAATCTTATACAAGGTTATTCGTTTTTTTTAGCAACGGGTTTTAATGGCATCAGCCACTATCAATTTGCTTAGCGCCGAAAAACTAAATGGCCAAAACTATTCAAGTTGGAAACATATGCTCACGACGATACTCATCATCGAGGATCTGAAGTTTGTCCTTATGGAGGAATGTCCTCCTATTCCACCTCAGGACGCTATTCGAAATATTCGGTCAGCGTACGAGCATTGGACACGGGAAAATGAGAAGGCCCGAGCCTATATCTTGTTTATAGCATGTCGTTAATTAAGATTTGTTTGCATAACTGTATGTTTGAATGTATTATAAGTATTTTGGTCACGGTGAGATCGGAGTGATCCGAACGCGCTCATGGAACTCTTCGGTAAGAGATCCTTCATCTATAATATACATATACGCCTCAATATCCTTAAATCAAATACAACCTCATTGAATCAAATATCATCTCATGCTAGCATTCAAGTATCTATATGCGCAATTAATCTTTTAAATCCTCATACAAGAACATACATTGGTTATACTATATTATCAGTCTATCATGCTATCGTTCTGTCATAATATCAAGCTATCATGCTAGCATACATCTAGTGCCTGGCCCGTTGGCAGTTTCCAGTAGTAAGATTACTTACCTCAAATAAAGTCCAAAAAATAATTCAAGCGAACAAACTCATTTCGAGCTTTCCACAACTTTTGAATGAGATCCTAGAACATGGATAAAAATCAATCTTAACCTTTAAACCCAATTTTTAAACACTAAATCATTCCAAGATTAACAGCACAACTTACCCAAAAGTGGTTTGGCCAAGATCACCTCAAAGTACTAACACCAAAATTCTTGTCGGAATCAAATTCAAGTTGTTCGCTTCTAAATTTAAAACTTTTCCAAAACTTGAATCCAAAGCCCAATTAATCTAAGTAAACCCAAAAAAAAAAAAAAAAAAAAAAAAAAAATCAAAACTCCATGGGCATTCAAAGCTCTTTCAAGAGAGTTCAACAGTAGCTCTAAGATCTACCCAAAACCTCACCTACTTTCAAGATCTAGTGAGGCCACGGCAGTGGCGCTCGACAGAGCGCGGTAGAGCGCACGGCGGTGACTGGAGCAGTGACGGGTGACCAGCGACTGGTAGATATGAGAGAACGGCGACGCGGCTCAGATCCGACGGCGTGGCTTGGCGTGAGCAGATCTGGCGGCACACGAGTGGCTGAAGAAGAACCAAACTGGCAACGCAGCCTTGGAACACCGCTGGTGGCTTCGGAACGCAGACGGATAGCGGCATGCGAGCATTGAGGCGCGACTGACTCAGGTCTGGCGTTTGATTCCAGCTCCGGACAGGTCCAGACGACAGACGAACAATGATGGGCTCAAACTTACAGACGAGTGGTGGCTGGTTCGCGTGGGTGTTGGAGCGGGCTGAGGTTTCAGCGATTGGAGGGGGGTCGGTCACGTTTTCACGAAAGGAGAAGGATTCTTTTTGTTTTATATAAAATAATAATAATAATAACAACAACTTAAAAGGAAATAAAATAAATTTTTTATTTTATTCTTTTCCTATTCTACTTTATTTTATTAAATTTCTTTCCTTCCCAAATTGAAATTAATTTCTAACATTAATTTCCAACGTCAATAACTAAATTTCCGCAATTACACTTAAGTCCAAGATTTCGAAAATGCCCTCAATAATAAAAATTACTGAAATTACATTAATGATAGAAATTCGGGGTGTTACAGCTTTAGACAAAGAGAAAACATAGACTTCTTTGAAACTTTCCCTCCTGTCACTAGAATTACCTCAATCTGTGTTTTTTTTTTTCACTTGCTGCCCTTTATAACCTCGTAGTATATCAGATGGATGTAAAGACTGTCTTCCTAAACAGTAAACTTGAATGAGAGATTTACATGGAATAACCTGAGGGCTTTATAGTCAATGGTCAAGAAAGTAAGGTTTATAAGCTAGATAGATCTCTCTATGGTCTGAAACAAGCTCCTAAGCAATGATATGAAAAGTTTGATAACCCAATCTTATCTAAAGATTTTAAAGTTTGATAACCCAATCTTATCTAAAGATTTTAAAGTTAATGGGAAAAGTTGGTACCAGTCATTTTGATCCATTGCGATAGTATTGTAACAATCGTAAAAGTTCAGAACTGTTACTACAATGGAAAGAGAGGACAAATATGTCATAAACACAGTACCATTAAAGAGTTCCTCACCACTGGTGCAGTTAGAGTAGATCATATACGGACTGATGAAAAATCGGTAGATCCTTTGATGAAAGGACTGGCCAGAGAGAAGGTTTTCAAAATCTCAAAAAGGATGAGACTCATGTCTATAGAGAGATGAATCACTGTGAGAAAAACCCAACTTGTAGACTGGAGATCCCAAGAACCAGGTTCAATGGGTAATAACTGATCACAAGTGAAATAAAATTAATCATGCTAAAACTAATACATAGTTCCCTTTCTATGAGCTAGAGTCTGAGCATGATATCCTGAAGTGTAAGAAAGGTTGAACTTAGTTCTTAATGAGATCTATACCTGATGTCAAGTGGGGTACCTAGCTATAGGAGTACTCTTGATAGACTCACCTATGTGAATGTGGAAGTGGAGACTGCTTCGTATGGAGTTTTTAGGAAAACTCTCTAGAGTATTCACTAAACCGAGATACACGTGCTAGGCCTTAAAGCACGAGCTTTTGAACTACACCCGAATGATACTGTGTGTGAGATGTTGTTAGAGATAGAGTTCCAAACCAAGAGTTACACTAATATATTTTGAATCATCTACACTACGTAGAGGTTCAAGTTGTAAGACACATTTTCTTTACACAGTGTTGTATAGAATGATATTGCTCAATGAAAAATGCTTTTATATTTTAAATTTTCAAGTGGAGGATTGTTGGGTAAAATTCAAGTTTTAAAAAAAAGGAAAAAAAAACTTTTGGTTGAGAATCTCACATTAATTATTTTTTAAAGGGGAGTCTTCTTCTTATACTCCCATCTCAGACTTTGGGTTTGGATCTCAAGAGGTACCCATATTTTAGAGGGAGTGATGAGATAGGCTAATGTGGGTATGACAGATATCTCCCACGCGCGCCGCCGTCGTCCGTCCGGTCGGTCAGGCGAGGCGCACATGTGTGTAATTATTTTTTTTTATTAAAAATGATTTTTCCTTATTTCCTTATATCATTATTTTTTTAATATCTTCATTCAACTCCTCCAACACGTGTTGTGAGCCCGTCAGTCTTTCGCCCGCGTCGCCCATTCCAGTCTTCCCACCCACGCCTTACACGCACGTACGTTCTATGGCTGGGTACGACTTTCTCCCTCATAGTTTTGCATTGCAGTTGGCCTTCGAGGCCTATAAAAGATGCAAGCCTTTAGCAGTCTCAACACACCACATTTTCACACTTCTCTCTCGATTTCTTCTATTCCCCTCACTTGCATTTTTCTGTTTGACGAGCATTGAAGGGTGTGAGTTTTTCGATCGAGTATTGTGCATTTCTGATCGAGATAGTTTTATGGACTGTTTAATCATGGGGACGACGTGGCACTTCTGAAGAACTATTTGCACACTTGGGCAGAGCCGCGAAACGTTTTAAAGAGAGCGAGATCTGCGACTCAACCTATAACAAGTTTATGTTTTGTCGGTTCCATATTTTTTACGATTTTCGTTCGTGACTGTTTGCTGCTATCAAATTTGACCGTCGGAGGGTAGCCGGAAACAATAGAAGAGTATGGCTTAGTCTGGGTTTTCTTTCTTCCTAAAATAAACCAATCACACATAATCAAAATAGGAGATCAAAGATGTGTAAATTAATTCTTCTTTTTAATAAAATGCAATTATGCAGTTATAGGTTAGTATAAACATGTATCCAAATTTCAGGTCATACTAGTAACATACAGTAAGGGCAGGGGACAGTCAGACTAAGGGGGGATTGTTTGGTTCTTCTATTTTGATCTTGCACTTCAGTTCCATTTTCCATAACTTACTGATGCTTTCCTTTCTTCCTTTCCCCTCTTCCTTTTCTTTCTTTCCTTTTTCTTACATTAGTCTTCATTATATTGAGAAGACAATGACATACTAATTATTATTTTCTTCCAGTTTCAAGGTCTTTCCCTTACGGCCCCAACCCTCATTTTCTTCTTCAAGCTTCATGGTGAAGAAGTTACATGTGCAGGTATTATTTCTTTTTACGAATCTGTAAATGGGTATTTGGATTTTTCTGTTTCTGAAGAAATACGGATTCTAGCTAGAGATGTTCTATGAGAGAGAATGAATCTTCCTTTGATTTCTCTCTTTCTTTTTAACCATTGATACAAATATTTTATACTTGCCTTCTTCTATTTTTTAATGAATGAATGGATCATCTTTATTCCTTTGATTTCTTTATTTCTTTTTAACCGTTGATACAAATATTTTATATACATTTGATCATCTCATTTTGATTTCTCTATTTCTTTTTAACCGTTGATACAAATATTTTATATACATTGCATTCTTTTGTTTTTGAATGAATGAATCATCTTTGTTCCTTTGATTTTTCTGTTTCTTTTTAACTATTGATACAAATATTTTATATACATTTGATCATCTGTTTCTTTGATTTCTTTATTTCTTTTTAATTGTTGACACAAATATTTTATATATATATATTTGATCATCTCTGTTCCTTTGATTTTTCTGGTTCTTTTTAACTGTTGATACAAATATTTTATATACATTTGATCATCTCCGTTCATTTGATTTCTTTGTTTCTTTTTAATCGTTGATACAAATATTTTATATACATTGTTTTTGAATGAATAAATGGATCATCTTTGTTCTTTTGTTTTCTCCATTTCTTTTTACTTTTTAGAATTCGATTAACGAAAATCAATTTTAAAACACACTTTAAAAAAAGAAAATTAACTAACGGCCTTAATAGTATAGTCATTAGGAAAATATAAAGATTGGCCACCTTAAAAAATTGCTTGTTTGATGGATTTTTAGGGGTATTTGATCAGCTATCCTAAGAAAAAGAGGTGTTTGATGGGGAAAGATGAATCTTCCTTTAATTTCTTTGTTTCTTTTATATCTTCCTTTAATTTCTTTGTTTCTTTTAATGCTTGATACAAGTATTTCATATACACTGTTTTCATTTGTTTTTAAATGAATGAATAGACCCATCTTTGATTTCTTCTATAAAAATACAAATATTTATATTTACATGGAAAATCAAAATAATTAAATCAATAAGTTCACAAACTTTTAAAATTTGATTAACGAAAAATCAGTTTAAAAACCCACTTTAAGTTTTTTAAAAAACAATCTTATATAACCTTAATACATTTATTAGGGTTTAGGATTTTTCAAATTATAAACCAACTTTTTTTTTTAAACCAAAAGATAAAAAATGAAATTATTATCAAGTGGGTCCTAAATTTTCAATGTTATGTGTAGTAGGCCCTTGGCCTATATATATATATATATATATTCATTCATAAGTTCACTAGACAAAAAAAAATGGAAGTGTAAGATTCTATCCGATAAGATTTAATTTATATATCTAAATGATTTTTCTTTTAATATTCGAATAGGCTAAAGATCTATTAGGCACAAAATTAGAGACTTATTAGATCTTTTTAAAATTCAGCGACTTTTTAGACACAAAATTTGAAGTTTATTAGCATAAGAGATATTTTTGAAAATTTAGGGACTAAATAAACATAAACTTCATAATTTGGTAAGCAAAAGTTGAAATTTAACTAAATTCAAAAAAAAAAAAAAAAAAAGATTCTTCTAGATGTTTAGGAAAAAAGGGTAATTGATAATAGGAATATTTAGGTACTTTTTTTCTTTTCCCCTTGAAGAAACAAAGGCCATTTGGATTTGGACTTTGTTTTGTCGTTGATGCTACACATCCCCAATACCAAAAAGTTCAAAATGTGAACTGCCACAAGCTACATCTGTCCTTTTAACTATGATTTTCTTCCCTTTATATCTTTCTTTTTACCAAACTAAAGCCTCATCATAGCTTATGATAATTTATTTTAGTGCCTTCCATAGTATATGGCATCTAACATCTAAATCTTTCATTTGTATCATTAAATATTACTTTGAGATAACCACCTACCTAATTTCTATTCTACATATTACTTTTGTATCACTAAATATTATTTTGAGTTTAGTACGTATCTAATATTTAATTTATATACTCATGTTTTAATCCTTTTTCCTTTTTTTTATTTAAAAAAAATTCTTTTGTCAAAGTGAACATCATTTAACTATCATGTAATATGGTTAATGACCATAGGTCTGTGGCTTGAATTCCACCTCCTCCAACTGTAATAAAAAATATCCTTTCATCCTTTTTCATTCTAGCAAAAGTCATTTAGGGTGTGTTTGAGGTGAAAATTATCCTAAAACTATAATAACCACCTCTTGCTATAATAAATACTATTTTGTTTTCTCTAATTAGTTACAGTCAACACTATTTAAAAACCCCCACTTGCTACCGTTGTTACTATTTTACATTCATTATTTTTTTATTCATTGCTACAGTGTTTACTATTTCTTTCTCAAACTAAAATAATTTATACCTCAAACACATACTATTATAATCTAAACTAAAATAATCTATACCCCAAATATACATTATTATAACTCAACTATAATAACCAATTTCTTGTCCCAAACGCCCCTTTAATGTTTTCTTTTATTAAATTACAATTTTAATCTCTAGACTTTTTAATACATGTGATTATTTAGTCATTAAAATTTGAAAAATATCAAATAAGTTTATATACTTATAATTTGTGTATGATAGGTTCTTACATTTTAAAAAGTGTTTAATGTATAATAAGTTCTTAAACTTTTAATATTATGACTTGTAAATTATGCTTGTTCTTATATCCTTGGATTTTCAAATTTGTGTATAATAAATCTTTAAATTAATTTTGCTTGTTATCTTACAACTTTTCCTTATCATAATTGTCATCTTTCTTAAACCATTTCGATTCTTAACTAAATTTAAAAAACAAACACATTTCTAAAAACTATTTTTTTAGTTTTTAAAATGTAACATAGATATTTTTAAAAATGTCTTTTTAAATATGAAAAAATATTTAAAAATAGTTATACTTTATAGTAAAAAGTTCTAAAAGTACTTTTGGAACTTTTTCCTATAAAGTATAACTATTTTTGGGATTTTTCTATTTATAAGAATTTTTCTTTTAAAAACATGTTAGAAAGTAGAAAATAAGATAAAAATTTAAAAGTGAAAGGAATGTTTTTATGTTTATTTTTTAAAATGATTATTGAATATGTTCAAATAATTATAGGGTAAAATTCATGGAGTAAATTATTATATTTACGAATGTTAAAAAAAACCAATTTTTACCCGTTTAAAATAAATAGTTGAGAAGAAAACAAAATAAAAAACATCAAACAACATTCAAATCTCATTCAATTTTCCTACATTTTTTTTATTGGTTAAAATACCTATTTTATTCCTATATCGTGAAATTTGTTCCATTTTAATTTTCACGCTTTTATATATCTAATTTCAATCAATATATTTTTAATAAATTAAATTTAGTAGATTAATTTATTATTAATTTTCAAATAAATATAATTATAGAGTTGTTTTTAGATATAAAAAAATAAATCAAAATATTTACAAGATATAACAAAATTTTAGAACTATCAATTTCTATCAGTGTCTATCAATATTACTGATAAAAATCTATCAACGTCTACCATTGATAGTTCTAAAATTGTACTATATTTTATAAATATTTTCAAGAGTTTTACTGTTTAAAATAATTTCCTTAAATTATAATAATTTTGATAAAATAAAACATTAGAAAGTACGAAGCAAATGCGATAAAATAATATTTTATTCCTCTAGTGAGAATTCAGACATTCCATTCCCGCCTCTCCTCCGTCCTTGCTGTCCTTTTTTGTCTTTGCTGTCTGTTTTCCTTTTTTTTATTTAAAAAATGTCTCTATCCTTTTGTTTTTATTAGGTTTTTTTTTTTGTTATTTATTTTTTTAAATATGGAATTGTTTTTATTAGGTTGTGTGGTTTTATTAATTCCCATTATTGTTATGATTTATAATTAACCGTCATTATCTCATTGGTCCACTTTTCTTTCCTTTAACGGCCCGCGGCGTAATTTTCTCACCCATTAAGACAGCTTTGACCGAAAATGACATCCTCCCATAGATTTCGACACGTTGTTTTTGCGTTTCATCGGACGGTGTAGATCCACTGTGCTGACATCGTATTTTGCACGATTAAAAGCAGGGGATTTTCGCCCTGCCACGTGTAGTGTTATATAACTTGACCAATAAATTTTGGACACGTAAACGTAGAAATGAAAGTCTGAAGTTGTGTAATTACTAACTTACCCTCTTTCTTTTGGTAAACGGACCTTTCCAATATTTTTTTAAGTGGAAAATAATTGTCAATACGTTGCTTTGTGAAATTGTCTACTTTCTTTTTTTTTACTCAAATAATTTATAAAATTTCTAGAGAAAAATGCATTTTTGGCCTTTAATTTTTGGGTTTAATTCTATTTAGTCTATAGATTTTAAAATGTTACACATTTAATCCTTAAATTTTAAGTTTAATTTTAATTTAGTCCCTAAATTTTAAAATGTTATAATTTTAGCCTTGAGATTTAGAGTTAACTACTAATTTTGTAATTCTTAATTTCTTATCATGATTTGCATTTTTCTTAAATACAATGATTGAATTCTTAGCTAAATTTAAAAAACAAAAACATGTTTTCAAAAATTATTTTTTTTAGTTTTCAAATTTTAGTTTGGTTTTTTAAATCATTGGTAAAAAGTAGTTTTTATAGGCTTAATTTTAAAAAATAAAAACAAAAAACAAAAAACCAAATAGTTATCAAATGAAGTCTACGAAATTTATTTTTGAATTTATTATTTTTCTTTTTCAAAAATCTAAAATGTGACTAAACAATTAAGACCAGCATAAATCAGTGTAATTGATATGTACTAATTGATTTGAAGCTTGACATTAAAATTTTATATACTCACATTTGTTGTATTAAAAAAACATGATTAATCACATTACTTTTTTTTCTAACAATTTTTATACACATACCAAAACAAAACAAATTATATAAATGTAATTAAAATTCAATAATCTACTTTTCATCTATTTTATTTTAAAATGAAAATGATGTTAAATAGCATTATTTAAAAGTAACAAAGTTTAATTTAATACGTGTTACATCACAAAATAGTTATGATATCGTATATGCCATTTCGTTAATATGTGTACATATATATTAAGAAATTACTAAAATCAACACACAAATAGCAACATTCTAACAACTTGTAAGAAAAGTGTGTGTGGTACAGCATAGCTAACTTCACGTGTTGTCCAAGTAATTTCAATAATCAACCTTATGCTTAATCATAAATGAAAGAGTATAATTTGATAGGGTTTCAATATGAATGTGCGGACGATGTTACTTTACATGAATATGTAGGTTGGTAGAAAATGGATTACAAAATAAAGAAATTTACGAGTAAAAAATCGTGTTTATAAACTTAATTTTTAAAAAATTAAATAGTTATTAAATAATATAGTAAAAACTAAAAATCATATTGGTAGCAATTATTTCATTATATTCTACTATTCTTTGAAACAGTTTAAAGGTTAGAAAGCAAGTAAATTTTCTTCCTCAAATTTTCGAGCATCATTCAAGCATATTCCAAAGTTCAATGTCTTCACAGAATTCAATACAAGTTCATGAATTACCCAATACATTTTATACCATTTTGTAATTCTCAGTAGTTCAATTATAATGTTTGCATTTTTAAGTCTCTCAAAATTAATATTTATTAAAATAAATTATATAAAATAATAATGATCATGTAAAGAAATATAGTATATGAATATATCTCTTAAAAATAAAATTTTAAAATGATAACAATAAAAGAGAAATAATTAGGAGAGTTAAAAAAATTCGATGATCTGAAAATTCGATCAACTCAACTCAATCCATGTAGTTTAGATTGGGTTATCAACTCATTAACCAAAACCAACCCAAATTTATTAGGGATATCTATATAAAATAACTTAAAAATAGACACATATTACGTTAATATCTCGAAGATTCTATTTTTTTTTATAAAAAAAGACCTATTGTTCTCCTTATTTTCAGTTGTTATTTCAAATATCTAACAAAATGTAAGGTATATTTAAAATAATCATGAATCCATCCAAATGTTCTAAGATATATTTAAAATAACTATTAAACCCATAAAAAAAAACTCAATAAATTGATATGTACAAATAAATAACGAAATATATTACATGTACAAGTGAATAAAGAATGAAATATTTCACATAATAACAAAAATCAGCATGAAAACGAAATAGAAAATAAAATCATATTAAATGTCATTTTCTCTCTCCAAATGAAAATAAAAAAAAATATATATCAAATGTATTTTATCTCTACAATCGAAAAATGGGAAAAAATCAAAATAAATGCATTTTCTCTCTCCATAACAAATGCATTATACAGTGATTTATGCCAAGAATTGAATTTATATATTGTGGTATATTTTATATTTTAGTTAGCATATTTTCAAATTCTTAACAAAAATTTCTGAGGTATATTTTAAATAACCATTAATCTAAAAAAAGAAAAACGTGAAACCAATGAAAATAGAAAAAAAAATTCATTAAATGTATTTTCTCTCGAAAATTAAATTAAATAAAGAAAAAATCTCAACAAATAAATGCATTTTTTCTCTCCATTTGAAAATGAAAAAATCTCAACAAATAAATACATTTCCTCTCTCCATTTGAAAATTTTGAAAAAGAAATCATATTAACTGAATCTTCTCTCTCCATTATTAAGAAAATTTGAAAATAGGAAAATATACATAAAAATCGGGAATAAAAATAATAAAAAAGGGTAAATTTGTCCAAACATAATATTAAAAGTCATTCTTGAAAATTTTCAAATCTAAAGACATTTTTGAAAAATTGGATCTAAAGATGGTCTTTTATGTAAAACTCTCAATTTATTATTAATTTTAAAACATATTTTTTACTTATGATACTATATATATTGATTTTAATTTGATTTAATACCATAATTTTTTTTAGATAATTTACTCTCTAATAATTCCTTAAAATAATTGTTTAAAACTGATTTTTATAATACAAATTCAAATTGAGTAATTAAATAAAATTCTTTATATTAACATTTTTCTCATTTTAAAAACAAAAATTTGAATAAAGGAGCAACTCCAATCAATTCAACCAAAATATTTATGATTAAATTGAATTCATTATTATATAACGGTTATTTGAGTTAACTCACAACCCAAACAATTACATAAAGTCTAAAAAGTATTTCAAAACAATTTAACCCAATTCACGGACATCTCTAGAAATAGTATATACTAAATGTAAGATTCTCTAAAAGTATGTGTAATAAAATTGAAACCAGATTTGAATCAAGTTTAAAATAGTCGGAAAAAATGGTATTTTAATTTTTGACCAATAATAATTCATTTCATTCTGTAAGAATCTTCATTCATCATCTCCATTCTCTCTCTCTCTCCTTTTCCCTTCTCTTTCTTCATTTCTTTCCTTTTTTTTTTTCTCCTTTTAATTTTCTCCTCTCTTTCTCCATTTATTTTTCATCTAATTTTTCTACCCTTTTCATCATATATGGTAGGGATGTACATAAAAGCATTGAAAATCGATTTGACCGATCAAAACCGACCGAATTAAAGTCGGTCAGTCGATACTAAGGATCGGTTCGTTGGTTTTTTATTATCCCGAATTTTTTTTTTTGAAAACTGACATTTTTTTTAAATAAGTATAAAAGCAAGTTCATTACCACCAATCCAAACCCAAGTCTACTATTTTAGTTTAATTTATTATTATTTTGTATGTTGCCTAATTTTCAAACAATTACATGATTTATTTAAATTTTTTCATGAAAACATGCTTGATTTAAAATTAAAAAAATTACTAATTTTATTAACCTAATAACACATTATCAATTCATTTTTCCTTTTCATTCATTTTTACCTTTTTTAAAAAAAAGAAAAAAAGAAAAAAAAGATCAAATCGGATGCACAGACGAATTTCACTCTTTTTTTTTTTATCGGTTTTTGATGCTACCGATCGATGTACACCCCAGTATATGAAAAATATAACCATCACTATCAATATTAAAACATCTATATAAAATATTAAAAATATCAAATTCAGTTTTTACATTATCATATCTTTACAAAATATTATAATGTTTTAGAGTTAAAATTTTCAAACTGAAAAATATATATATTCTCTCTCTGCTGTCTCTTTTGTGGCGCCGCATTATAGTCTGTTGCAGGCAGAGAAGATTCTCTCTCTTCTTTCTCTCTCCTCTACTAGAAACGTCTGAAGGAGAAGAAGCTCTTTATTTTAATGGCGGAAGCAGTACACGCGTCAACAAACTTTCACCATTGATCCTTTCCTTTCAAATTTTCAACTCTCCAACGCCATTCTTTACATTTATTATTATTTTTTCCATACTTTTTCCTCTCCGTGTTTCATTCCTACATAATCGTTTGAAAGTGCCCGTCCGATGGATTTCTCTCTCAAGTCTTTGAAATCTCACGCCTCTTACAAGTATGTAAGGAAGCTTTCTAGAGCAGATGCTACTCAAGATCAAGAGCAGCTTCCCATTCTTTCAGATCAGCAACATTCGATTATGGCGGTTTCCGATGCATCTGATCGGAAAGAGGTTATCGTCAAGGTTGATCAGGACGATGCTTCATTGAGAGCTAAGGAGTTGGTGAACACCAGTGGGAGGATTTGGAGGGAGTCCAGTTATGATTTCTGGAATGACAGTGATAATAGACGGGATAATGGCGATTGTGTTGGTAGGAGTGAGGATTTTGAGTTTAGGCAAGATAGGAAGGATGTGGAAGATCCACCGTCTAAGCTTATTGGACAGTTTCTTCACAAGCAGAAGGCGTCGGGAGAGATGTCTTTAGATATGGATATGGAAATGCTGGAACTACCACAGGATAAGACTCTGCTTCCTGCGGTGGCGGAATCTCCGATGCGACGGAGTTCGAGAGAGTTGAAGGTTTCGTTTGAGTCTATTTCAGAAATTTCTGAAAACGATTCGATGCGAAGACGGCACAGAGACTCTCTGCCGGTTGATGAAGAACATAGAGGACAGCAACCGAAGCAGCGTGATCGTCGAGCATATGGCAGCAATGGTGAAGATGATGGCGCTGCTGAGGTTTTGAGATGCACATCTAATTCGTCCTTTCAAAGAGATGTATCGTTCCAGAGGAAATCTAGCTTGCTTAGGGCTAAAACTAAGTCTAGATTGCTGGATCCACCTGAATACCAAGACCGGAGGTCAGGGCGTGTACCAACAAAATCAGGGCAAGTTCGCTCTGGTTTATTGTCAAAAGCCTTAGATGAGGAAGACGATGATCCATTCTTGGAAGAAGATCTTCCTGATGAGTATAAGAAGGCTAATCTCGGTGTTCTGACTCTGTTACAGTGGGCGAGTTTGATTTTGATAATCGCGGCACTGATTTGCACTTTGACAATTCGTTACTGGAGGAGAAAGAAACTATGGAAGCTTGAACTATGGAAATGGGAGGTTATGATTCTTGTTCTGATATGTGGAAGGCTGGTTTCTGGTTGGGGGATTAGGTTAATCGTCTTCTTCATTGAAAGAAACTTTCTATTGCGTAAGAGGGTTCTATACTTTGTTTATGGAGTCAGAAAGGCCGTCCAGAATTGTCTTTGGTTGGGTCTAGTTTTAATTGCCTGGAACTTCCTGTTTGATGACAAAGTTCAAAGAGAGGTAAAGAGCAATGCCTTAGAATATGTGACCAAAGTATTGATATGTCTTCTTGTAAGCACTTTGGTTTGGCTAGTAAAAACGCTGATGGTGAAGGTTTTGGCCTCTTCTTTCCATGTGAGTACATATTTTGATAGGATTCAAGATGCATTGTTTAACCAATATGTAATTGAGACACTATCAGGGCCTCCATTGATAGAGATTCAAAAGAACGAGGAAGAAGAAGAGAGGCTTGCAGAAGAGGTTATAAAGTTACAGAATGCAGGGGCTACTATCCCTCCTGATTTAAAGGCAACTGCCTTTTCAACAACTCAAAAGGGTGGGAGAGTGATTGGGAGTGGTGGGTTGCAGAAAAGTCCTCGTGGAAGAAGTGGCAAGCTATCTAGGACACTGTCTAAAAAGGGCGATGATGGTATAACAATTGATCACTTGCATAAACTTAGTCCTAAAAATGTGTCAGCTTGGAATATGAAGAGGTTGATGAACATCGTTAGACATGGGGCTCTTTCAACTTTGGATGAACAGATAAAAGATGCAACTGATGAGGACGAATCAACCACACAGATCAAGAGTGAATATGAGGCAAAAGTTGCTGCTAAGAAGATTTTTCTGAACGTGGCTAGGCAAGGTTCTAAGTAAGTTAATTCATTTCATACATCCTATTATTTGGATTGACTTTCTAAGTTCTTAAATAGTGATACTTTAAGTGAAGAAAAATGTTTTAAAGCAAAGTCAATCCATACATCCCTAAAGTGTTTCAAGTGTCTTTTTTTTTTTTTTTGCAGGGTGATGAGGTATTTTCATGAAACTTCTCATTTTTTACTTTATTGGGAAGGAATTTTCAAACAACTTCAATGTTTTTTTCTAAAAATTATGGGGGAAAAGATTCCTTATCAAGACGATTGACAAGGAAAAAAAGCCTTTTACTTTTACTACGAGACATAAATGGATAAATTCTGTTTTATGAAAGAATATTCATTCAAAATCGTGTTTCTCATTGATGATCTACCCACGAAATCATCTTTCCATTAAATGGTTGCTTCAAAATTATATTTTCGGGACAATTTACCATATATTTCAATTAGTTTAACACCAACCCATTTTACTTGCTTATACTTTGAACTTGGTACATACGAAAAGTTGGACAAACAAGCTACCTTAATGTGGCTAATGCTTTAAATTTCTTCATTAGCTTTATCATTCATGGAAACTATTGCAGGATTATAGAGAATGAAATTAGCTTTTTTTCATCCACACCTAGATATATCAACTGTGGGTTCTAGAAATGCTAACCAACAAATTGAAATAACTTTTTCTGAATGTTCTCATGTTTTTACATGTAATTGGGATCTTCAATCGTTTTCTTATTATTATTTTTTTCTTGCTGACTTTTACTCGATTCTTAATTTCCCCCCTTGTTAGATATATCTACCTCGAGGACTTGATGCGTTTCATGGAAAAAGATGAGGCTTCAAAAACCATGGGGCTCTTTGAAGGAGCATGTGAGAATAGGAAAATAAGCAAATCGTCATTGAAAAACTGGGTGGTAAGATCTATCTGATCAAAGTCTAAATACATTAGTGTTCTCACTTCCACATGTTAATGTTGCAAATTATCTCGTCATCTATTGCATCATTAGTCACCAAAATAGGGGTGTTCTCTTAATAGTAAATTTGTGTTGGTCTAATGATCTTATGCATAAAATTGTTGCAGGTCAATGCCTTTAGAGAACGGAGGGCCCTAGCTTTGACATTAAACGATACCAAAACAGCTGTGAACAAACTTCACCGTATGGTGAATATTTTAGTTTCTATCATTATTCTGGTTATTTGGCTATTGATTCTGGGTATAGCCACAAGCAAATTTCTCCTATTCGTGACCTCTCAACTTGTGCTTGTCGCATTTGTATTTGGAAATACTTGCAAGACTGTTTTTGAATCAATCATCTTCTTATTTGTGATGCATCCATTTGACGTCGGGGACCGATGCGAAATCGATGGCGTGCAGGTAATTCTTCTCCCCAAGTAATTTTACTTGTACATTCCCATCTGATATTTTTTGTTCTAAACTGTAGTTCAATGAATTTCAGATGATTGTAGAAGAAATGAACATTTTGACGACCAGTTTTTTAAGATATGACAACCAGAAGATCATATTTCCGAACAGTCTTCTTGCAACTAAGGCTATCCACAATTTCTATCGTAGTCCTGACATGGGAGATGGTGTAGAATTCTGTCTTCACATATGTACTCCGCCTGAGAAAATTGCTATAATGAAACAAAGAATAATAAGGTATGTGGAGAAATGAAAACACAGTTTACCTAGAAATGCAAACAATCCCTCATTTCTTTGACATCTCTATCATTTTTTTTGGTCTTTGCAGTTACATTGAGGGCAAGAAAGAGCATTGGTGTCCTGCGCCAATGATTGTCCTCAAGGATGTAGAAGAGTTGAATAGAATGAGGATAGCAATATGGCTTACTCATAGAATGAACCATCAGGACATGGGGGAGAGGTGGACAAGGAGAGCTCTTTTAGTCGAAGAACTCGTTAAAATTTTCCAAGAGCTCGACTTGCAATACCGTCTCTTACCGCTCGATATCAACGTTCGTTCCTTGCCTCCAGTGAACTCTACTAGTCTTCCTTCTAGATAATTGGACAACCTATGCAAGTTGGACAACCTATGCAAGTTGAGTGAGGTAGACAAGGAAATCAACTCACATTATCAACCTTAAGTTTGTAAACGTTCTCGTTTCTCATTTTACAAAAAAAAAAGAGGGTATGCTTTTGTATCTATATTTATTGAGATAGATAATTCATGTAAAATGTCTTATTGATCCTTATATTTTACATTGGGAATCGATTTAAAATGTTCTACTTTTATTCAACAGCACAATTTGTTAGATATAAAAGCTTATAATAGCTTCAAGAACTCAAGGTATAGTATATTTTCATGGGAAGGTAAAATTTGCTATACTTTTATACCTTTTCATCTCCTAAATGGAAGAGGATTTTTTCCTTCCATCTAAATCAAATATGGAAATCAATTATATGAATGGAAGAGGATTTTTTTTTTCCTTTTTTAATATTTAATCAATGTACCCTCTCTTGAGAATACTTTTCTTTTTTATATTTGATACTTTGTTGCATTTTCAAATGCGAGTCTATTAAAAAAAAAAAAAAAACTTCAATCAAATGTGAGAATCTATAAAAATCCATATTTATCTAATGAGTTTCAAATCTATTGTATAATTGTAATAAGTTTAATGAAAAACCAATATTAAAGAAAATTCATCTCAATTCATCGCACATAAATAGTTAAATTAAACCTTTTTCAATCAGGTAACTCTTCTCCATTTTCATCTCTCTCTCTCTCTCTCTCTCTCTCTTTTTTTTTTTTTTTTTTTTTTTTTTTTCAATTTAATTTTGTTAACTTGCTCTCTCTCTTTTTTTTCTGTCATTTTTTTTAGAAATTTTGACGTGGGACACAAAGAAGAACAAGATAGAGAAAGTGAACGGGAGCTAATGTAAGCTAGCAAATTGCCAACGAGAGCTTAAATTCTTCAGGCTACTGACAAAGTTCATCCAAAATTTATCCTACCTCACAACAACACGGAAAATAAAAGAAATATAATCGCCCGCTCCCTTGGGTCGGCCAAAGATGATTTCTGCTCTATTTTATCTTATTGTCTTTACGATTCGTACTCGTGCGATTTCTTGGCGACTTGACCTTCTTGGTCTTATCTAGTTTTCTTGACGGGTTGATATTTTTCTTCATTTTATTTTTGCTGTTGGTATTTGTTTTGCTATTGGCTTCACTTGTGGGGCTTTCTTTTTTTGTTCTTTGTCTTATTCTCCGGTGGCCTGTGATGTTTTGCATTTGATTTGGCTTTGTTTTTGTCGATTTGTCGAGTCTTGTCTTGACTTCTGCTTGTTGCTTTGTTGTCTTGATCTCGGACTGTAGGATCCTCTTTGTTGTTGTATAATTATATTACCTATTAAAAAAAAACATAAAAGAAAATAGAACAAAAATAAAGCAGCCCACTCAAAAACAAATTAAAGGAAAGATAAAACTTAAATAATGGGCCATTTTAACATAACAACAAACCCCAAACTGAAGATAAAATTAAAAAAATAATAAACAAAACACAAATGTTCTATCAATGGAATTGTTTTTAACAAAACACAAACTCAAAAATGGGCTCTTTCCATTAGGTCTGTTCATCATTGAATGGTAGGCGAACTCAAGTTGTGGTAAAGATGCATCCCGCTATTTAGGTGTATTCGCTTTGTGTTTTAGGCAACCTAAAACAGAATTTAATAGAAATATCTTCCCAAATGTCATTCGGTATTGGTAACGGTGAATATAATCCGATATTTTGGGCTGTGCCATTGGCCGATTCACATATTCCACAATGTTGGACAAATTTTCTGTTGAAGCAATGAATTATTTAGTAAAGGTTGTTGAGCCAAAGACAATAGAAATTTGCATTACAAAGAAACATAACAATATTTAAAGCTTAACATAACAACCCTCTAACAAAAAGTCCCATACTTGCTCCACAATTATAGATCATGAATAAAAAAGTAACTAATCCCAAAAAATAGGAACCTTTGACACAATCATCTTAAACAGAGTGGAGCATTTTCTTAACACTCCTTCTTGCTTTAGGAGCTGCAAACACCAAGTCTTGACCTTAGAAACTCAAACTTGCAAGCAGGCAATGATTTTGTTAAAATATCTGCAAATTGATTTTATGTTTTGTAGTAGACAAGAGTTACATCTCCATGTTTCTATACTTCCCTTAAGAAAAATAACTTGATGTTAAGATGTTTAGTCTTCCCATGAAACACAGGATTATGAGAGATAACAATAGCAGCTTGGTTGTCAACAAGAATCTCTGTGCATTCTTTCTGCTCAAAATGAAGGTCAAATAAATTTTTTTTAGCCATAAAGCTTGATTAACAGTAGCTATTGCAACAATAAACTCTGCTTCGGCAGTGGATTGGGCTACAGTTTCTTGCTTCTTTGAGCTCCATGAGAGAACACTAGAGCCAAGAGTAAAACAATAGTCTGAAGTGCTTCTCATATCATCAATGGAACTTCCCCAGTCACTGTCAGAAAAACCAATCAGCTTGAACTCTTTGCTGCTTGTGAACTTGATACCAAAATCACTTGTGCTTTTTACATATCGTATCACTCTTTTGGCAACTTTGAGATGTAATTCGCTTGCACAATGCATAAATCGAGACAAAATACTTACAACATTCAAAATTTCTGGCCTTGTTACTATGAGATACATCAAGCAATCAATCAAACTTCTAAAATATCCTTCATCAACTTTGACAACACCATCTTCTTTGCATAGCTTCTCCTTTTGATTCATTAGAGTTCTTGCTGTCTTGCATTCATCCATTTGAAACTTCTTTAGTATTTCCTTTACATATTTTTTCTGGCATATGAAAACTTCATCTTGCCCTTGCTTAATCTCCATGCCAAGGAAGTATGACATGAACCCCAGATCTGTCATTTCAAACATCTTCATCATCTCTTATTTGAAATTCTGAATATGATCTGTGTTGTTTCTTGTAACCAGCAAGTCATCAATATACAATGAAATCATAAGAATGTCAGTACCATTGTGCTGAACATATAAGGTTGTTTCTGATAGACTTTTCAAAAAAATCCAAGTTTAGCAAATATTCATCAATTTTGTTGTACCAAGCTCTTGGAGCTTGTTTTAGTCCATAGAGAGCCTTATTGAGAAGATAAACCTTATCTCCCTTCATCTTCCTTCACAAATCCTTGGGGCTGTTCAACATAAATTTCTTCCTGTAGGACACCATTTAAAAAAGCTGATTTGACATCCAATTGGAAAACTTTCCAGGCCTTTTGTGCAGCTATTGCGATCAGTAACTTGATTATGTCTAATTTAGCAATAGGAGCCAAATTGTCAGAGTAATCAACACCAAAGATTTGAGCATACCTTTTAACACAAGTCTGGCCTTATGTTTGTTGATCGAGCCATTGGCATTAAGCTTGGTTCTAAACACCCACTTCAACCCAATTACCTTCCTGCCTTGAGGTCTATCTACAAGGATCCAAGTCTTATTCTTCTTTATCATTGAAATCTCCTCCTCCATTGCAACCATCCACCTTTGATTCTTTTTTGCTTCTGGATAGTCATCAGGTTCACACACAGCAACATTGCATCTTTCATAAACATCTGAGAGTAACCTTGTTCCTCTCACAGGCACATCATCCACTGTTTCATTTTGCCAATCATCTTATTCTTCGATGTTTGACCTAGAGAACTTGAGTTGCTCTGTTATGGTCTGATCCTTCTTCTTTTCTTCATCCCAGCTCCACTCTTCATCCTCTGGGAAGTGGACGCCCCTGCTAACAACAATATTTTTCAGTTTATGGCTGGAAAATTTTATAGGCCTTGCTGACAGTACTATAGCCTATAAAAATACCTGATGAAGCTCTCCTATCAAGCTTGTCACACTTGCTCTGTGGGACTGAGTAAAACACAAGCAACCAAATACTCAGAAATTTCAATGAGGATTTGTAACCATACCAAGCCTCAAATGGTGTTGTTCCTTCACTACCTTTTTCGGAAGTATGTTTTGAAGAAACACAGCTGTATTTGCTGTCTCTGCCCAAAACTTATTTGGCAGATTTTTCTCATACAACCTGCATCTTGACATTTCCATGATGTATCTATTTCTTCTCTCACTAATTCTAGTTTGTTGGGGTGTGTAAGAGGCTGTAAGTTGATGTACTATACCTGAATTTTCATAAAACTTGTCAAATTCTGCCGAAGTGTACTCTTTCCCATTGTCGGATCTTACAATTTGAATTTTGCAGCCACTTTCATTCTTAACTCTTGCTTTGAACTTTCAAAAAACTTGAGCTACTTCTGATTTAAACTTCAAGAAAAAAATCCAGCACATCCGGGTGAAGTCATCAATAAA
The DNA here is from genome assembly GCF_027475165.1 of Benincasa hispida. Taxonomy (NCBI): domain Eukaryota; kingdom Viridiplantae; phylum Streptophyta; class Magnoliopsida; order Cucurbitales; family Cucurbitaceae; genus Benincasa; species Benincasa hispida. Next base: position 25,270,806 of record NC_143487.1, read on the forward strand.
AGCAATATAATAGAGACTACCTTTTAAAGAAGGTGTTCTTTGTGGTCCTACAACATCTGTGTGGATGAGCTGCAACTTGCAAGTGGCTCTCCAGATTGACTTAGGGAATGGCGTCTTGTTTAGTTTACCAAACTGACATGCTTTGCAGCTTGAGATTGCATCACCAAGCTTGGGAACATCAAGTGCTAGCTTTTTTTCTTTTAGTTGCAGCAAACCTTGATGATGATAGTGTCAAACTCTCTTTGCCAAATCTGTGTGACATCTTCCTTCAGAAGAAAAATAGATTGCTCATTCTCTAAAGGATTGAGTGAGAAACTCTTTCCTTACATTTTAACTTTGAAAATTTCCTAATTAGCTTCATCCTTAATCAAAAAATATTTATCTTCAAAAGTAACTTTAAAGCCTTTTTCAATGAGTTGACCTACACTCAACAAATTATGGTTAACGTCGGGAACAAAGAGAACATCTTGTATATGCTTTGTACCTGTATAGCTTGTAATCGCAACAGTGCCTTTTCCTTTGATAGAGATGTAATCCCCATTGTCGATTCTTACTTTGGTGATGTTAGTTGACTTCAAATCTCTAAACAATTCTTTGTCATAAGTCATATGATTGGTGCAACCACTGTCAATTAGCCAACTTTCATTTGATTCACTACCCATGAAACATGTAGCTACAAACAATTGATCCTCCTCCTCCTCCTCCTGATCAACAATCTTAGCCTCTTCACCTTGTTGTTGATTCTTGCTCCTACAAATTACAGCTTCATGCCCTAATTTGGTTACATTTGGTGCACATGGCGTCTAGTCTTCTTCAACATTTGAAAGGAGGATAACCCTTTCTATTGCAATGTTGACATAAAGGATAAGACCCCTTTTTAACTCCTACTTTGTTGTTGGCTGAGGATTCTCCATTAAGATTTTGATTATTCTTGTTGTTCCTTGCATTCTCATGTTTGGCTTGCAAGGCTCCTTCAACAATACCTTCTAGCCTCATAGCTCTTCTTTTCTCTTGTGCTTGTAAAGCATTGAGAATTTCTGCAAGAGTAATTTGAGTTAGATCCTTGGTATTTTCCAAGGCTAAAATAGATGCCTTAAATTTTTCAGGCACTGTTGCAAGAATCTTTTCAACAATTCTTGAGTCCTTAAACGTAAAGCCAAGTAATCTGATTCGGTTTGCTATGCCCAATAACCTATCAGAATACTCTTTAATTGATTATGTTTCCTTCATCCTCTCTAACTCGAATTCTCGAATCAAATTTAGCAATCACATTCCTTTGATTCTTGCATCTCCCTCCTACTCTGACTTGAGAAAATTCCATATCTCATATGCTGATTTTAGAGTTATAATCCGAGTGAATATAGTAGATGAGACTACAACAAACAAACAAGTCTTTGCCTTGGATTTCCTTATCTTTTTCTCCTTCTGCGTTTTAATCTGTGCCATAGTAGGATTGTTTGGGAGGTCAGGAATTTCATAATCCTCTTCCATATCTTCCCAAATATCCAACGCTTCAATATATGCCTTCATATGAACTGCCCAAACCTGGTAGTTTTCTCCATCAAAACACTGGCGGAGAAATTAAAGAAAAATTGGAACTTTCTTGAATGTTCATGACACAAAAAACACTCACTCACAGATCCCTCAAGAATGAGGCTCTGATACCAATTGTTGTTTTAATATGAGAAAAACAAAGGATTCTGTTATTGCAAAGTTGAAACAATGAATTATTTAGTAAAGCTTGTTGAGCCAAAGACAATAGAAATCTACATTACAAAGAGGAACATAACAATATTTAAAGCTTAACATAACAACCCTCTAACAAAAAGTCCTATACTTGCTCCACAATTATAGATCATGAATAACAAAGTAACTAATCCCAAAAAATAGGAACAACCTTTGACATAATCATCTTAAACAGAATGGACTTATTTCAGTCCTAAAGCATTTTCTTAACACTTTCTAACATTTCATTTTAGTTGAGGCCAATAAAAACAATCTTCCAGCAAAGTAATTTATTTTTCTTGCACAGTATGAACAGCTAACCTCCTGAATGTGCTTGATAAATTAGCTGTTCTTGTAGCGATGTGTGTGGTATGTGCAGTAAATTACCTTTAAAAAGATATCCTTCATGTATGTTGAAATTCTCCCTTGGAATATTGTATATATAAACATTCCATGTTAAAAGAGCTCGCTAACAGTTGGTTTGTTTGTATTTATTTGATTGTTGCAACCGATTTATCTCTTTTCCATTTTCTATTAATTAGTTGTTGGGTTGTTTAAGTGAGTTCTCTATATAAACTCACTATGTTAGGTCACTTTAATCACTTGAATAAAGATGCATTTTGTGATCAAATCCCCATTGTTAGAATTCTGTCTTGGTTAAAATTCCTTTATGGTATCAGAGCTTAAAGTCTAATCGACTGGAATTTTTTCCCCTTTTCTGGTTGGTCACTTCAGCCATGGATACTCCCACTAGAGAACAAATTTTTTCTGAGACAATTTCTTCTCCAACTCCGTTCAAAGTTATCAATCCTAGAAGCAAGATTACAACTCTGAAATTAGATGAGAGAATTTTTTATCCTGGAAACTTCAGATCACAACGAATTTGAGAGGATATGGGCTTGAACGATTCATCGACCAAGAAACCATTGCTCCACCAAAGTTTATATCAACTGAATCACCATCTTCTTCTACAAGAATACTAAATCTAGAGTATGATTTCTAGGTAAGGCAAGACAGCCTTATTGTTTCTTGGCTTCTTAGAGCTATGTCGAAGGAAATTTTGTCTGAAATGTTAGATTGTTCTACATCTCAAGAAGTTTGGAGTATTCTCATTGCAAGATTTGCTTCACGCAATATGGCTCAGGTTCTTGATTTAAAAGGAAAATTGGAAGCAATGAAGAAAGGGAGCATGGAATTGGAGAAAATCACAGCCCTAGTTGATTCGTTAAAGGCAGCTGGTAGAAGAGTATCCCATGAAGATCATATTATGCATATCCTAGTCGGTTTGGGACCTGAATATGACTCTACAGTATTTGTAATAACAGACAAGGATGAATATCCTTCTTTACAAAGGGTTTACTCTCAAATACTTGCTCAAGAAAATCGGATTGAAAGATACAGCTTGATCAATACAGATGGCTTTACTCCTTCAGTCAATCTGATCACGCAAAATCAGTCAAAACAATCTTTCTCTTCTCAGTTTCAATCCAATAACAATGCTGATGGTAACAGGCAAGATAAGAATTCAAATGGGAAGAAAAACAAACAATTTTGGAACAATAATGGTAAACCTCAATGTCAAGTATGTGGCAAGTTTGGAAACATTGCTTTAAAGTGTTATCTTCTTCTTGAGAAATGGTTTCATGGACCAACTTCAAGCTATAATACACAGAATGCTTCTTCGAATCACCAAGGACAGAATATAGGGTCTTCTTGTGTGAATACTTTGTCAATACAAAATGATCTCAATAGGGAAAATCAGTGGTTTCAAGACTCTGTAGCTACTAATCATGTCACAAATGATGCATCAAATCTGACTTTTGGAACAGAATATCTTAGAGACAATAAAGTGATTGTAGGCAATGATGCAGGTTTGAATGTTTCTCATATTGGGACCTCTTTTATGCAACCTTCTTTTCTTAATGCCTTTTTGAATACTGTTTTCCAGCTTAAGAATCTCCTTCATGTGCCTAAAATAACAAAAAACCTTATAAGTGTAAGTTAGTTTGCTAAAGACAATCATGTCTAATTTGAATTTCACTCTAATGTTTTTGTGAAGGACCTCAATCTTGTTGATGGACTCTATTGTTTTGCAATGGAAAAAGTTAAGTCCCAAAGGATTTTCTCCAAGCATAAGCCAACAACAAAAGCTATTCCTCAAGCTCTTCACACATCAATCACAAAATGTAATGGAAATCAGTCATCTATTCTTTCTTTACTTGATATATGGCATAATAGATTAGGCCATCCAAGTTTAACTACTGTCAAGCATGTTCTTCAATCTTGTAATATTTCCTATTCCAATAAAAATACCTTCTCTGTTTGTCACGATTATGCAATAGCTAAAAGCCATAATCTTCCATTTATCAGTTCTAAACTACTTACTCAAAACCCTTACAATTAGTTGTAATGGATGTGTGGGGACCATCCTACCAAACTTCTAGGAATTATTTCAAGTATTATATTAGCTTTGTTGATGCCTTCTCAAGATTTACATGGATTTACTTTCTTAGAACTAAAAATGAGGCTTTCAATGCTTTTTTTATCTTTTAAACAAACTGTGGAAAAACTTTTAGGTCATTCTATACTTCGTCTTCAAACTGATGGAGGAGGTGAATTTCGTTCATTCATCCCTTATCTAAAATCTCAAGATATTCAACATCGAATGACTTGTCCTTACACCTCTCAACAAAATGGTATGGTATAGAGAAAACATAAACATATTGTAGAAACTGGTTTAGCCTTGTTGTCTTATTCATCTCTAAATCTTGACTTTTAGGATGATGCTTTTTCCACTACAGTGTATTTGATAAATAGACTTCCTACAGTCCATCAATAAATATCTCCTTTAGAAAAGATTGTTGGTACTAAACCTGACTATTCTTTTCTAAAAACATTTAGCTGTCTATGTTATCCATCCTTGAGGTCTTACAATCAACATAAACTCGATCCTCGATCCACTCCATGCCTTTTCTTAGGATATAGCTCTATTCACAAAGGATATAAATGCTTATCCCAATCAGGAAGAATGTATATTTCAAGGCATGTTATCTTTGATAAGTCAAAGTTTCCTAGCTTTTCTTCAAAATAGTACATCAATATCCTTTCTACCAGCTTTTGCCTCAAACCCTCCTATTCTACAACACTATTAGTCATCAAATATCCAGCCAAATGCATCAGCTTTGTGTCCTGCCATTAATGACTTGACCAATCGCCCTTTAATAAACTCTGATTGCCTATTGTCTAATGACCGCTCTATTACCCAGTGTTCAAATGAAATGCATAGTAGTCCCACATCTGTACCTTCAAATCCTTCTGTTTCTTCTTCCCCTAATAATGACTAATATTTGCCAGAGTCGTCTTCTCTACCTCCTACTCAAAATTTATCTCCAAATTTCCTACAACCCATCTCGACTGTCCTAAATGAAAATGAAAGACCATTCACTCTTGTACCTCTGCTGAGCTCTTCCTTAGTTGTTAATCAACATCCAATGGTCACTTGGGGCAAGAATGAGATTTTTAAACCCAAAATATTTATTGTGGAGTATGTTGAAGAAGAACCTCCAAATGTTAAAGAGGCACTAAAATGTCCTCATTGGGTTCTGAAGGAACTTTAAAACTAGAGGACCTGTGAGAGGAAGCGGATCGTTCCAAACTCCATTGTGAAAGAACATATACATTTATAGGCATTCCAAACAGATTATGCATTATTGATAAACTACAACATGCTTCAAATTAAATATAAGGGATCGAGTGATAATACCTTTGAAGAATTCTTTCTTCATGTATTTCCCTCGATCAGTCATCAATGCGTCCAAACAGTGCGAACACAACGATCAACTAGAAGATCCTCGATCACCAACGAGTAAAACTCGATCCTCCATCCTCGAACAAAACTCGACACCACCACAAGATTACCTTGATATTCTTAGTGTGAGAATTTAGGATTTGTGGGCTTTGTATGATTTTGGATAGAGGGAAGGAGGAAGTAGACGATCAACTATACGATGAACAATCGTATAGAGGAAGAAGTCTATCGAATAAACTTGATACACGATCGTGTAGTCTCTCAAGCTATCGTCTAGTATACTCGGTGCTATCGCATAGTCACTTGATCAGTAATCCAATAGTTTATATCATTCACTTGTTCACTCTTTGAGATTTTTGAAATCAAATTTCTTTTTATCTCACAGTTACCATAAATCCATGCATAACCTCCCACTCAAGTCGATTATTGAGAAAAAGAAATATTAATTATCATATAATTAATAAATTATAAATAAATACAATAACTAACTTATCATATTATATTTATAACCTATAGTTTTAATATTGCATTATATGCAACATATAAACCATAGTTATTTTCCTATTTTATGGCATTTAAAATAAATCATATTTATATTAATTCCTTTAATCTAATAATGTATGAAATACATTATATCAATTATATCATATATAATTAAATTCCCTCTTATTTATTTGAACATTTCAAACTAACCCAAAATCTGATTCTCAACTTGAATCCATTGAGTTACCAAGGGGACCTTATGGACCTATAACTTGAAGCTTCAATGGTATGTGAATAACTGACTAAACTCTTTAATCATGATATCCACCATCCGTTAACTGCCGGACACTCCACTAAAGACCGACAGCTGTACTCTTCGCACTATAGATATATTTATGTGTCCATTGGATATAACCAATCAACAATATGATGGCCCTTCACAAATCGCTCGTAAGTATACCTGAGCCAAATTACCGTTTTCCCCTATAGTTAGTGAGATCAAAGTTCATTGATAAGAATCAAAAGAATGAGAAAAGCAAATGATCATGGCAAACAAAGTGAATGTTATTCTTGAATGAATGAACATACTTAGATGAATCATGCATTGAAAGCAAAAATGAGTCATATAAGGAAAAATTATGTCAAGATAAATGATATTGTGTTTTTTAAGAGAATAAAAAAGAATGCCATAGGAATGTAATAGAGCCTAATCGAGATATATTTCATAAAGATAATAAAATCCACATAACCCGAGCTCAAGTGCTAAAGGGTTTCAGACGTGCAAAGATAATAGAGTAAATAGAGCAAAAATTTATGTAAGGCTCATTTTTAACAACCCTAAAAAAATGTTAAGAACATGCAATGTATTCCCATCCCCAACTTAAAGATTAAACATTGTTCTCAATGTTTATAAAACAAAAATATGAGCGAGAAGACAAAAAGAAAAGGGAACAGAGAACTCCCCTGATTTCGCGCAATGGGTGGTGGCAGAAATTTTTCCTTGTTTGTTTTTGTTCTTTTCCTGCATCAAATTTTTTGCTTTTTTTTTTTTTCATTTTGTTGTGCCTACAAAAAAGAGAAAAGAAAAGAAAAGCTACAAGAAAATGAAGAAAGTTAGTCTAAAATTTTATTCCTAGAAAGCCAATAAAGGAAAGCAATTAAAAGTTGTTTTATTTTTGACGTCTGGCTACCTCTAGGAAGGACAAATTTCTAACATCGATTGCTCGACGTGCCCTGTCTTTTATGTTTTTCAAGGTATGTAGAAATTCTCATACTTCTCTGGTCCTCTCTTAGATGAATATATATAGCATGGAAGGGCTATAAGAGAACTCATCCTTTGATGAGAACCAGACAGGTTGAATTTGGATTTTCTAATATTTGACAAAAAAAAGAGAAAAATAAAGAATCAAAAGACTCAAATGACCCAAAAGAGTCTAAAGAAATAAAAGACTCAACAACAGACTAGGACTCATAAGGAAAATACGAGCAATAATTGAAGATGCAAGAAATTCTAGGAGTAAAAATTGTTCTAGGCTTGGAAGCTTCTAACTTTTTTACCTAAGATTCCTTGAGGTGTGATGCGGGCTCATACTTATCCCTACTTACTTGTTCTAAATATGGTGTGGAATAAACATCATCTTCATCGTCGGTCCATGAAAACTTCTCAATAAGATCGACTTTGGTGCCATAGACGACGGGAAGCTTTGAATGGTTCTCCAATGTAAGAATGGAGTGTGCAAGTTCATGAATTTGATGGACCACAACTGGCATGAGTTTTGAGTCTCCAAGTGAAACTCAATTGAATACTGCTCACAATTAGAAAATCCATTAGTAAGTTCACACATTACTAAATCCAACATCTTACCTTGATTGGAATTTTGAAGAATCAGGGGCTCTATTGGATTGTCGATGTGAATTCCTCCACCATTTAACTCAATGTTCTCAAAAAATGTATCTTCTCGAGACTCCTCGATTCTCCTAACCAAATCGGTAATTTGGGCAACGAGGTCATTCAGATTTTGAACGTTGGTTCTAACCTCATGTTCAGAATAGAAACTATCCTACTGGAAACTCGATGGTTCTTGAGAAAGATAGGAACATTCCTACACAAACTCACAAGAGGAGTCAGAAAGTTCATCAACTAAATTTTCTGAAGAAATACCTATATTGGTAGAAGGAGACGACATCGATAACGGGGTTTGGTTAGGCATCTCCCAAAGATTATAGCATTCATGCTCAGGACCACACGAATCCTGTGTGTGTTCAGTAACCAAAACTCAAACAAGAGAGTTTAGTTTATTTATTTTGCTTTTAAGCTCATTAAATTCTCTTATCTCTTATGCTCTTTGATGGGCCGCATACTTCTCTTGAAGCGCATAATAGATGTTCATATCCGTCATATTAAAACAAGTAGACACAGAAAAGAAAATATTTTTGGTGTTTTAAAGTTTGCTAGTTAAGTTTAGCTAAGAAAAAGATTAAATGGTTAGCCATTTCCCCGACAACGGTGCCATTTTGTTTGGAGATAAGTAGGTATCGTTAGTTCTACCTAACCTGAAACAAACAAGATTTATAAAGCTTGAACAATAACCTAACTAACTCGTAGTTAAAGTAGAAGTAAGAGGTCGATCCATAGGAAAATGATTTAATCTTTTCTTTAACCAAGTTTAACTATGAAAGCTATAAAATAGGGGTTTTTCTATTAAAACAAAAAAAAAATGCTAAAAATCAAAAGATAAAGGATGGTTGTAACCAAGTTTAGGACAATCTTGCTTTTAATCCAAGTTAGACGTTTATTGCAACTCTTATCATTGAATTCTACAAATTTAATTCACAATCAGATTATGCTCTCAACTACTTACTTAACTCGATCAAGCTAGCCTCTATAAAGGTCGACAACTAGCAATAACCTAGTCAAGAGAGCGTCCTAAACCATTGATTAAGGCTGAATAGGCCAAACCCTAATCAACCTATATGCTCCTACTTCTATTGGGTTCGATAGTGGCCATATAGAATAGAAAACATGCGTATTAGGTTCTAGGATTCAATTGCATTGATTAATTGTTAAGATGACTAACTCAATTAACCAAGTTTTCTCCAAATCTAGTAATTAGTGCATCCTAGGAATAGCCATCAAACAAACAATTACTATTGCCTCTTGTAGATCTTGGATAGACATTCTATCGAATACATTGAAAGCAACATATTCAAAAATAATTGTGAAAAAACCAAGCATCTAGGCTAAACATGCTCAAGATATAGATCATTCAACATGCTTCAAGAATTAAAACTAGATTCAAGAATGCTCAAATTCAGATTGCTAATGATAAAGAAAGTAGAAAACTCAAAAGAATTTGCAAGAACCCTTGAAATAGAAACAAGATTGAATTACTTCACAAGTCCATAGACAAATTCATGAAGAATTACAAGTTATTGATCACAAATAAAAAAGAAATCAAAATCTATCCTAGGTAGGAGACATAATTACCATGGAGATTAATTGATACAAAGAGAAATTCCAGCCTCCATAGAATCGCGCTTCTTCCCTTCAGCAAAGAAAATGAAAGAAAACCATCCTCCTCCCCTCGGCAAAAATTAATGAAATCTATTTATAGTGGCAAGGATAGCGTTGAGATGCATTGTTGACACTTGGTTTCGTGAGGCGCACGCAAGGGATGAATCACGTCAAAATCCGAAAAAAAAGAATGAACGCATTGAGTTTTCTGTTTTATACTCGATACTCGATGCTCGATGGTCAAGACTCGATAGCTTTATCTCGATGGAATTTGATGAATAAGAAGTAACTCGATGACTCGATGGTTGACTTCTCAATGATTCGAAAGCCTTACTCGATGGCATTCTGAGTATTTACTCGATGCTTTATGCCTTAACTCGATGGCAATTAACTTGATGTCTGCTTATACTCGAGGCTTGGTTACTCAACAACTTTACTCGATTATACTCTATATATTCTGCTAAATACTCGATTGAACTCGATTACTCGATGGTATTTTGGTGTTTACTCGATTCTCTTCAATTTATTGATTTTCTTGGTTATTTTGGATCCTTTTGGCCGGATTTTCTCTTAATGACTCCTAAACGCCTTGGGGGACCATTTTACCTACAAAATTAGTATTCAAAGAAAATAATCAACACAATTTTGGGGGAATTAACATAGAAAATATACATCTTTTAAAAACCTAACACTAGTCTCTTTATATAACACCGTTCATAATAGAGACTTACATTTCTCCATGATGACCATAGATGACATGACTTGAATCCTAAGTGAGTTGTGAACTCCTACCTATGAGGGTGGTCTTTTGATTTGTATGGGTGACAATGGCTAGATCGTTGATTCAATAAGCCTACCATTTTGGAGATTCGTCTGATTGGAGAGTTGGGAATACAATTACACAAGATGGAATTCACACCTTCCTTGAGGTCAGAGTAAGTAGATGAATTGCTCCCTTAAGGGCTGATTCTAGAGCTTGAACAATGTTGTGCCACACCCTCTCCTGGTTTGAGAGAGGTTTGATCATAGTTGGATTATGACTTAGTTTTTATTAGAGGGATCAGTGGTACTTAAGGAGTTAGATGTAATTATAGGGGCAAAACGATAATTTTAGCCTAGCTGTACTTACGAGCAATTTGTGAAGGGTCATCGCACTGTTGACTGGTTATATCCAATGGACACATAAATACATCTGTAGTGCGAAGAATGCAGCTGTCAGTCTTTAGTGAAGTGTCTGAAAATTAATGGATGTTAAATAATTTAATTAAAGAGTTTAATTAATTATTCAAGTACCATTGGAGTTTCAAGTTATAGGCCCATGAGGTCTCCTCTATAGATCAACAGGGATTTAATGAGAATCAATTTTGGATTAATTTGAATTGTTCAAATTAATTAAGGAAATTAATTATACGTGATATAATTAATTTAATTTAATTATATATGATATAATTACTATAAATACTATAATGTACTTGATACATTATTGGATTGTATGTCCTAAAACTCAGAGTTTGTAAAGTTAAACATATTCTATTATCAATAAAGATGTTATTCAACATTACTTCAATAAAGTTGTTATTGAATCTATAAATTTCACTTATAAAGTCTAAGTTCAATAAACTAAGATCCATGACATTATATAAATACTCGAACTTTATGTGGAGACATAAAAGTGAACCAGGTTTGATTAAATAGTCAAAATGATCTATAGTATATGAATAAGGTTGGGTGCCTTATTTTGGTAACACTATCGGAGGCCCACTCTGTAGTTGTTACAATTTATTGTAAGGTGCTACATATAAAGTGATCCTGATTCATTCATGTATTGACATGAGAAGTGGGGGCATTCTATGCAATGAGTTTGCGTAAGATCGGACCAAGAAATAAGTCACTCTTACTTTATAACGTTGTTTACTGTTTAAGACTGACTATTTTGCTTAGATGACCTAGGTAACTTGATCTTAATCCTAAGCTAACTATGAACTCCTGTTTATTCGGGATTATCCTGAGATTTGCATAGTGAGGGTTCGCTCAACAGCGCCGACTCAATAAGCCTCCCATTTCAGGGGTAAGACTAGGTAGAGAGCTGGGGACATAGGGTGCAATAAGAAATTCATGCCAACCCGATTTAGGTATAGGAGAAAGGTTGTTCTCTTAAGTACCGAATCTAGGTCTTGAATAAGGGGCCCCACCCTCTCATTGGCCCGCAAAAGATCCAGTTTAGTGATTGGATCACAAATCAATTGTTCATTAGAAGATCAATGAAACTTAAGGAGCAAGATGTAATATCGAGGGTAAAGCAACATATTGCCCAACCAGTATTACGATCAACCTGTGAAGGGACGACTTACTGATTATGGTTAAATCGAGTGGACACAAATATATTTACAGTGAGGAGAGTGCAACTATTGAGTTATAGTAGTGTAACTTGATAGTTAACAAATATTGATTAATTTGGTATAAAGAGTTTTAGTCAATTAATCTTAAATCGATAGAGCTCATGATCTGTAGGTCCATAAGGTCCCTACTAGCTTGTAAAATATGAACATCTTAAATTAATAAATTGAGTGAATTTTGAATGATATCAATTTGAAGTGTTCAAATTGAATTTCAAATTGAAATTAGGGTTTGAATTTGAAAAAGTTCAAATTCAAATTAGGATATGTATAATTATATTTGATATAATTAAATATTTAATTTGTCGAAATTAAACAGAGTTGGAGGGTTTATGATATTTAAATATTGATTTAATATTAATTACATGAATCCGATTCATGTTTAAAATTAGGTGTGTGATTAACTTAATATTTGATATAAATTGTTATTTAATTAATTTTCAATTCCAATTCAATTTGAGAAATTGAATTTTGATGTTTTAAATTTAATTAATTATGAATTAATTAAATTAAATTTTAGTTAATTTTGGAATTAATTAAAATTTGATTTTGAAAAACAAAATTGGAAATTTATGGTTTAGTGGGATTTTCCCACAAAATCATTTTGGAGAGGCTATTTCCTCCTAATCAGACCACCTATGCACTTGAACAATCAAATTTAGTGATGGCATTCAGATTGTCCATCAATGCTTGCATGAAAAAAAGTTGATAAAAAGCTCTCCATTTTTTGCTAGAGAAGTTAAGGTTGCTGGAAATGGTTTCTGTTACAACTTTCATCTTCATCTGAAAACCCATCCAATTCCCTTCACAAATTCACTCCATTTTTGAGTTCTACCACTCAAATTCAAGGCTGAGAATAGTAGAGAAGATCTCTTAGTAGTTCACTTTGAATTGGAGTTGGAATCACGTAAAGAGCAGCTTGGAATTGGGAGAATTCAAGAAAGGTATGTAGTTTAGAAACACTCTTTTGAAGTTTCTGTTTAAGCATACTTTTAGAACTCAAATTAATTGTAGTTAGAGTGCTTATTGATTCCGTTTTCTTCCATTGCATGCTAGTAGATCCTAACAATTATAATATAAAGTTTATTTGCGAGGAAATAAATATTTGAATATTATTCAAATATTAATTATATGAATTAGATTCATATAATTGAATTTAACATAAATGAGATTTATATTAAATACCAATGATGAAAGAATAAAAAACTATAGGTTATATTGCATATGATACAACAGTAAACTATAGATTATGTGTTATATGTGATATATATATATATATAAAATAAGTTAGTTATTATATATATATATATATATATAGTTTACTTATTTCAAATTAAAATTAATTTATTTTTATATTAATTTTTAATTTTAAATTTAAAGGGAGGGAAATAACTTCCATCCCCTTAAGTCTCTCAACTCACGTAGTGAGTGGGGAATTGTTATTTTTTGAGTTTTCTTCTTCTTTTTTGTGTTTTACAGAAAACTAAAGAAGTAGTCTCTCTGAAAAAGAACTCTGCAAAAAAAATTTTCTCCTGTAATCCTCTTCTCTCAAATTTCCTCTCCATCTCTTTCCCTTTCCGAAAATCATAGAGTCCACAAACTCCTGTGATTCTCATTCTATAGAATATAGAAGGCTCTAATTGGTGGTGCCATTAGGGTTTCAAGATCGTTACAATTCATTTCCATTTTGGAGAAGAGGAAATACGTGAAGAAGGTTATTCTTCAAAGGTATCATTTTTCTCCCTTTTCCTCTTTATTATTTTGTTCGCACGAGATTTCAAGAGAAATTTATTTCGTGGAACTTGAACTTTGTATTTGTATTAATTTTGTGGAAAGTGAATACAATCTCTAATACATAGTATTTTGATGCTTTTGATAATGGGCAGAAATGCACGTTATTACAATGCTAAGTTCTTAAACAATGCTAGCTTGTGTTGATAAAATATGTTAGATTGCATCCAAAAAGTATTAAATTCATAACATTGCGGTTGCATGCGTGCATCGCATAGAAACAGTTGATTTTTGTATTTTTATGCAGAATATGGGTTGACGCAAGGTGAAAAGAGTGATAACAAGAAATCAACGGACGAGCGCAGCATTACCGCAAGACTTTACGGTGATTTGTGTTCGCAAACATTTGCTCAAGAAGGATTACCGCATAGAGCCAGCGGAACTTGGTGGGCACATCTGGGTGAAAGGCATAATTAATCATGATGGGATAGAAAACTGATGACGGTCGAATCTGAATTAAGTTGACAGCCGTTAATGATAATGAGTACATTCAGCTTTTCGGTGACAAATATTCGACGCATCAGTCAGGGAATTAAAGCCATCCCATCTGTGCAATCATAAGAGAGAAGCCGTCCTTCAACCTGAAGCTCTATAAATACCAAAGGCATCCTTCAACAAAGGGGTTCAGCTGCTCACGAGTTCACAAGTTCTGTTCATAGTTTAGCCATGTTCTTAGATTTTATTTTACCTTAAGGCGGAAGCGAGAGAAGGAGGTTGTGTTGATAGATCATTTTAGTGAGCTTGGGAGAGCGTTGGAAGCTTCAAGATCAGAGAAAGGGCCCGCTTCTGCGGAAGCATGAATATCTTTTGAATCGAATAGAGATTTCCAGTGTAAAAGCCTCGATCAGCAAGGGATTGCTACCAGGCTCTCTACCTTTATCTTCCATTGCTATTTTGTATTCAAACTCATTTATAAAAATGGAATTTACTTCTCTATATCTGTTCACTCTCTGCTATTTACGCATGAGTAGCTAAATCTGTTAAATGGATTGAGAAGCACTTAGCTAGCTTAACTAAGGATATTCATTCTATGTGATCATCTTGTATTATATATGCTTCATTCGTCCATTAGAGATACTTGGGAGGGTAGTATAAGGACAGGATCTAGGCTTGGAAAAGTCAGGTTAGAATCTATGCTCGGGAGAGTCAGATTAGAATGCATAATCAAGAGATAGGAGCTTAGGAATAAGCATTGTTTGCTATTAACGCATCGCATGCTTTCTAGAGATAGGATATGATTGATGTGGTCACCTTGCCTTTGTGCATCTTGCATCGTCGCATAGGAAAAGAGAGAGACTTAGGAATAAGCTCTATGGACACTTTTGCATTTAACACATGCGTCCTAGACTTAGGAGCATCGCATTTGCATTGGAAAATGACTTGCTGTGCATGGGTGTAGTATGATCGCATAATCTGATGCATTCCCAAGTAACGCTAGCAAAAGACCTTCTCAACCCGTTCATCCGCATACTCAGTGCATCTATCACACAATCAAACTTTTCTCAAATCCACCGCATTTATTTATTTCATTACCGCAACAAAAAAAAAAAAATTAACAACTATTTGAGTTACCGGTTACCGCAAGTTTTTCCTAAAAATTACCACCGCAACCTGTTTTTCCAAGTCCCTGAGTTCGACCCTGGACTTACCAGGAAACTCAGTTGGGTTTACACTTGGATTCCACTGAGAAAACTTGAGTGCTCAACGCATTTTCATCATCTCATTTCATCCATAATTCTACATCATAAAATAACGCATAAGCTTTCAAAATAAATTATAATCTTTAAGCTGGTTGATCTTTTTGAACCATCAACATTTGGGCTTGTTGATCTCCTTGGGTAATCGGCCTTTGGGCTTGTTGATCTTCTTGGATGATTAGCCTTTGAGCTTATTGATCTTCTTGGATGATCGACTTTTGGGCTGGATGATCTTCTTGGACGATCGGCCTTTGGGCTTGTTGATTTTCTTGGACGATCGACCTTTGGGCTTGTTGATCTTCTTTGATGATCGGCCTTTGGGCTTGTTGATCTTCTTGGATGATCGGCCTTCGGGCTTGTCGATCTTCTTGGATGATCGGCCTTTGGGCTTGTTGATCTTCTTGGAGGATTAGTGTTTACACGAGGCTTCCGGAGAAACTTGTTTCGTGGATTGAACTTAAGTTGGTGTTGATGTTGATGTTAATTTGATGCGATGTGGTTCGATCTCTAGTGCTTGATCCTCTGATTCTCTCTCAGTTGAATGTGTACGCTTGATGTATAGAAGTGGGGCATGTGGATGTTCTTGAGCTTCGAGTCTTGAAAAAATGCTTGTATCTTCAAAGGACTTCAGTCTTCAAGCGTGTTCAAAATGCTAGTATCTTTTTCAGCCTTCAGAATGCTTGTGTCTTCAAAGAACTTCAGTCTTCAAGCGTGGTCAGATTCAGGAGTCAAAGAGTCTTCTGATTGTAGAAATTACCTCTAAGCTCTCTAGAGTATAGAATTGCTAACCTCTCCAAATGAGGAGAGCTTCTCTATTTATAGAGTTCACATGTGGGCTTGGGCTTGGTTGATCCATGGGTCTGGCCTTTGGGCCTAATTAGTTGGATTTGGGCTTAGTTGATTCACGGGTCTGGCCTTTGGGCCCATTTAATCAGATTTAGTCCGGATGTGACGTTTGGGTCAAATTCAACATATTTTTGGGCTTAGTTGGACTTTGACCCAAATAATAATATCAAATTGGGCCAAATTAATCTTATATGATTCAGCGGTCATGATAAAACCACGTGGTGTCATCAAAATTTGTCTTAAACTTCAATTCAGCAACTGCTAATTGAGCCCAAATTTAATGATTTGGAATTTTGTTATTAATTTAGTAAATGACATGACAACTTGTGATTGGTCCAAAATTTCTCATTCAACATATTGCATGCTGTAAAATTAATTTAGTGTGTTTATGCATAATGTTGTTTCTGTAAAATTTTGTATTATGTGAAAATAATTTTTGGGACCAATCCTCGCTTCCGCATTGGATCTTCATCGGTTCCTTCAATTGGTATCAAAGCGGTGGTTTAGTCCCAATTTTTTCAATTTTCCAAAACTAAGTTTACAAATTCATGGTGGGTTTTGCATTATGTGATTTCATGTGATGAATGTATAAAATGTTTGAATAGTTTACAGTTTTTGGATAATTTTAGGATTGGATCTTGTTTTACAACTTTTAATTTTTACAAAAATGATTTGTAAGAGCCCGTGTTTTAGGCATAATTATTGCGATAGAGTCTATATTTATTCTATGTTGAGCCATTCGTGAATGTTCTGGTAGAATTTTGGAGAAAATGAGGCAAAAAAACGGAGGAATTTTGAAAGAGATTTCAACTATACAGTGGCTATTGTACAGTAGTGTTGCAACATTGTGCCCTAGCATTGCAATGCTGCGATTAGGCGAGTGACATGTTCTATCTGTAGTGTTGCAATGCTAGGCCACAACGTTGCAATGCTTCAGGACGGAAAGAACAAATCGGTTCATATGCGGTTCGGTTCGTGCCTCGGTTGGTCATGTCAGTTTGCTTGGTTTGAGCAGTTCGTGGCCAGTTCAGGTGCTGGGCTGTCCGGTTTGTGCACTTCAAGAGCCGGTTCGCTTGTTTTGAACCGGTTGACCATTTATTATGTAACAGTTAGTTATTTTAATTAATTAAATTAATATAATTGTTATATTAATTTAATTAATAGTTTAAGAGTCCAATCCTAGTCCAATAATATTTTTAAATTATGCATTTGATATATTATTTATTTTTTAATTTTATATATGTCATAATGTATGGCGTATAGTATCGGCCTTGGGTCCCTATTTCTAGCTTCTGTTTTAGCTGCACTTTGCTCCATTTTTCTCCAAATTCTAGCCTAATTTAAACTCTAATGACTTTAGCAAATTTACATACCCTTCTTCACACAACAAGACCCATAAACAAGGAGCTAATTACAATAATTACAATATAATTGAAGGTAAATCTAGATGCCAAACCCATAATATATCCATATTAGGATCTATTTCAAGCATCTCATGAAAAACACACATCAAACTAAAATTAATGTAAATTGGGTGCATAAAACATGCTTTGATACCATTTAAAGGTGTTAACAATTAACATGCAGAAGCAATTAGGATCTTAAGCACTCTGATTTCATTAATTTTAAGAAACAAGCATGCATATATATATAAAAAACTAGGGTTTCAGAAAATAACCTTTGTAGAACCTCCCATTGATGCAATTTCTCGAAAGATTCTTATCACGAACTACTCTTGAACAACCACAAGAGTTTTTCTTGCTATTATGGCCTTAGAATAGATTGTGGCATCCAAATTAATGAACAAATTCAAGGGAATTTTTCAGATTAGAAGGTTTATGGTGTGAAGAACATAGAACTTTTCTCTTCAAAATTCAAAGTTGCATGAAGAAGTTTCAGCAAATTACACTTCCATTTCTATAAAATAAGTTCATGCAATCAAATTACATAAAATGAAGACACCACTGAGTGGATGGGATTGAGTGGAAAATGTGGGATGAACCCACTTTCCATATTCTTCATTTTTTTAATTGAATTTAATTGAATTTTCCACAAATTTCAATTTTAATTTGAATTTCAAAAATGAATTTCACCTTTAAATAATAATAATTCAATAATTAATATTAAATAAAATTCATTAATTTTAAATTAAATTAATTTAATATCAAATATTAAATTAATAATCAATATCAATCCAGAACATGAATCCTCATTCATGTATATAATATTTAAATATTCACAACTCTCCAATTTGTTTAATTTGATAATTAAACATTTAATTATATCATATAAAATTAATAATTCTCTAAATTGAATTTGGAAATTTCAAATTCTCTCATTACTCTACTCTAAGGTTTAGTCTGTTTATGAGCTCACAAGGGGACCTAATGGACCTACAGATCATGAGCTCCAACGATTCGAGATTAACAGGCTAAGCTCTTTTAACCAAATTAACCAATATTCATTAACTATTGGGACACTTCACTAAAGCCCAGTAGTTACACTCTCCTCATTGTAGATATATTTGTGTTCACTTGATATAACCATGATCAGTAAGTCGATCCTTCACAGATTGTTCATATTTACAATTGGGTCAAAATTATCATTTTACCCCTGTAATACATGTTGTTCCTTAAGTCTCCATTGATCTACTAATGAACAATTGGTTTGTGATCCAACCATTAAACCGAGTCCCTCTCAGCCAAAAAAAAGGCAGGACCCTTTGTTCAAGACTAGGAGTCAGTGAGAACAACCTACCTACTATCTCTGAAATCGGATAGGAGTAAATTCCATCTTCCAAGACTATGTTCCCAGCTATATACCAGTCGTACCCTAAAATGGGAGACTTATTGAGTTGGCGATGTTGAGTCACTTTCATCCATGCAGATTAAAGGGTAATCCCAGATAAGCAAGAGTTCATAGTTAGCTCAGGATTTAGATCGAGTTACGTTAGGTCATCGAATTGAAATTGTCAATTTTAACAGTAAACGACATTATAAAGAAAAGTGACTACTTCGTGGCCTGATCTTATGAAAACATATTTTGCATAAGATGCCTCCACTCGCATGTCTCCCCATGAACGATTCAGGATCACATCATTGTATCAAATACAAAGTGGACTGCATTCTATCCCTATATTTATAGACCATTTTGGCTATATACTCAAACTTGATCCATTTTTATGTCTCCACATATAGTTCAAGTATTCATGCTATAACCAGGGGTTGTTAGTTTACTGGATTTAGACTTTTACAAGTGCAATTCACATATTCAATAACATCT
Organism: Benincasa hispida; assembly: GCF_027475165.1. Classification (NCBI taxonomy): domain Eukaryota; kingdom Viridiplantae; phylum Streptophyta; class Magnoliopsida; order Cucurbitales; family Cucurbitaceae; genus Benincasa; species Benincasa hispida. Next base: position 25,290,348 of record NC_143487.1, read on the forward strand.
TTACTGAATAAACCTCAATAACATATATATTGCAAATAGAATATGTTTAATGTTTATAAACTGCAAGTTTTAGGACATACAATCCAACATATAGCTGGTTAAGGAGGGTGGTCAGGTTATAGTCAGGCTTTTTCTTAACAGTGTTGCTATAGAACTAGAGGAAACTCTCAAGTGGAGGTTCCAAGATGAAGCTAACCTGACTGACTTCGTCGATGATAGACCCATTCATCTCCACCACGTTAAAATAGACCATCATGTTTAGAACATGTTCACAAACAGAGGCCCCTTCTTTCATATGGGCGTTGAAGATGTACTTAAGAACTTCATAGTGGAGTTATGTGGACGGTTTTCATTCGCCTTGCCTCATTTTTCATATGCCTCCCCAACATTTCGGGTTGCATTGGCAGCAGGGACTTGAGAACACTCTTCAACAAGGACGAACCTCAGTTCATCTATAATTAGCACAGTGTTAATAGTATTCTTCCAACTTGTATAATTATCATCATTCAGTTTATCAGCAGAAAGCAAATTTAAAGTAGTGCTCGTCATAATGATAGTTGCTGAAACCATACAATTTATTTATATTAGTTATTCATGCATTACCCAATTGAAACTAATCAATTTTAGCAAAAATCTAATGTACCCTATGTGACATAAATTTTGCAATTATACTTCGTGAGTAAGAATCAAAGCCACCGTAGGGTGATCATTTACCCCTTCATTGAATTGAGACATTTTCAACTAATAATTACACTAGAATAACTCTTATTCCTAGAATAATTAGTCACCATTGTTCGGTCCAAAAATCATTAACTTACTTAATAATTTCTTGTAAGTGTAACCCTTCATTTTAGATTCTAGAGTTCAACTCCAATAAGCTAATCATAGGGAAAAACGATTTTGGTAAAAACTAAAGTAATCCTATCCATTTCTAGAGTTTGAGTAAAATTTCATGCAAACATCATCTTTAAGGGGACACAAGTAAAGGTATCTCGAGGCCGAGCATGAAAGTTTACTACAAACTAATGGAGGATATAGTGGGATGTGTTGACACACTTCCTTCTTCCACTTACTATAAACACTGTTTCCATTCACCTTGTTATTGACCTATGCAAACACCACCCTTAGGGAGACACAAGCAAAGGTGCCTCAAGGTCGAGTATAGATCTCACGGTGTGAACTTTTAGGGAGAAACATAAAAGAAAATTGAAGTATCATATACATTATTTTCCTCCCACTGAGTGTTTTACCTAGGATTGATTAACTTAGAAAAATTAAACTACCAAGTTTTACTAAGTGATTGTTAACTTTTCCCAATGTAACAATTACATTGGTTAGTTTAACAATGTTGATTTGAGTTTATTAATCACTTTAATAAACTTTAGTCATTCATTGCATTCTTATAACAAATTTATCTAATTCACCTTCCAAATAAGTTTCAAGGTAGGGGTGTTCCACTTCTGTCAGCTTAAATACCAGCCTAGACGAACTTTCCTTAGACAAATGTCCCTTATAAATAAATTTGTTACAAAGTCAATCTTTTATTAAAATTCAATTTAATCCTATTAAACAGAAATGAAAAAAATTAAACATATATCTAATCTCATTAGAAACATTATGAACATAGGTCTAATGTGAAATCACTTTTAAACCATGTAAAACCAATTTAACCTATATTTGCATGCAATTCTTTATTATAGGGAACTTGCATTGTATGAAAAATACATTTTAAGAAACCAAAGTCATTAACTTCAACTTTTTTGTAATTGCAGGTGTGATAATAACATAGCAATCACATAACAATCACATAGCAATCACATAACAATCACATAGAAATCATATTGCAATCAAATTTTTAGGCGGAAGTTTTTTGCCATGTTTGCAAAAAAAAAAAAAAAAAAAAAGCAAAACCTAAGAACACACGCCCAATTTTCAATTTACTTTTTATTAAAGTTGCAATTACCCTTAAATTTTAATTCTAATTTCATTTACTTATGATTATTATAAAGTTTAATAAAACAATTAAAACCTATACATGCATCTAATAAGATACTTTAAAAAATTATAAAAATTATAATTTTACTAAAGTGGTTTCATGCTTCATGCGTCTCCATTTTCATTACAACATATGTAACAATTGTATAATAAAGTAATGAAAATTTAATAGCATAGATCAATTCATCTAAACTATATATTATAACATTTATAATATAAAATGATGCATGAAAATGTTATTTATGCATGCAATCATACAATATAATAATGATATAATATGATGCATGAGCATGTTTTTAAATCATGCAACTTTGTAATATAACATTTATATTAGTATGATGCATGAATGATTGTTTACCTTATGGTGGGATTTTACTATATGGCATACAATATGACATATTTATATAATTATAAATTCGTACATCACATGTATAATAATTATAACAACATTATTGGACCGAAATTTTCTTCCTAAAACATTAATTAAATTAATATAAGATATAACACTTATATTAATTTAATTAATCAAAATACAATAAATTAAATAGTTATTACAAATAAAAATTAAATAATTAAGAAAAACTGCTTGAAAACTATAAGGAAAAGGACACAAACCCACGAATAGACGTCCTTGCATTGCGACGCTGGTGTTCTAATCTCTGTAGCATAGCGCTATGCCGCTCACAACATTACAAAGCGACGCTCAGCCCTCTGCCTTATAGCATAAGGCGAGCATTGCAACGCAAGGAAAAATACCTGCTCTACATTGCTCGTTCATTCATTTTACTTTGTTCTTGCTCTGAATTTTACCAAATTGAAGTCAAAATTTGATCACAAGCGATACAGATATGAATACAAACTCGATTGCAGTAATAATTATGTCAAAAAACAACAAGCCCTTAAAATTTGAATCATAAAAGTGGTAAAAACTAAGCCAATTTCACAAACATCGAAATTGCAAAAATCCAGAACATACATCACTATGTAGATCTAAAACCCACCATTAACTCTGATTTAAATTTGAAAATAAGAAACAGAGACTCGAGATGACTCTGATACCAATTGAAGGGTTTTGAAAACCCATAGCAGAAGTAAGTGAATGCAATTGAGTCCCCTTTACATTTTATAGAACAATATAAAGTAGACAACGAAAACATGGATTAAACAAATTCGATTAAACATGTTGTTCACTGTGAAAATTAGAGGAAATAGGGAATTGGAAGACTTACCCTTGATGAATCAAGTCTTCACGTCTCCTCTCTGTCCACAACATAATTCTTCACACGAACACAATGATCCGACCCCACTGAAACAAGATTTCTTTTAGACACTACCATGAGGGCTTCCCGTTATTCTCTAGGATGAGAATTGTAGCGGAGTTTTGGGCTCGCTCTTGATTAATTTAAGGAAGAAAGGGGAAGAAAGTTCTTTGCTTAAGAGAATTCACACTTTCACAGAGAGTTTCACTTTCAAGTAAAAACGTAGGAGGAAATAGAAGAGTATCCTAACCCTCTTTGTAAAAACGTGGAACTGAGAGATTAAGGGGGAGTGTGTAGTTATAAAAAAATAACTCCCTCCCTTTTATTTAAAAAACAAAAATTCAAAATCATAATTTTGAATTTCAAATAATAACCAACTTTATTATTATAAATAACCATATGTTATATCATATATAACATATAACCCATAGTTTATATTTTATCACATGTAATATAACCTATAGTTTATCAATCATTCAATTAACCTATAATATTAATATGACCACATTCATATTAATTTTAACTTATAGTTTTTATATGAATTATATTCATATAACTAATATTTGAATCATATTCAAATATTTGTTTCTCTCTTTAAAACTTTATATTATAATGCATCATATACTATATTAATTATAACTCATATAATTAATTCCCTTTAAGTGATCTGAACAATTCAAATTAATCCAAATTTAATTTGATTTTGATTCATTCTAGTTGAGCTAACGAGGGAACCTTATGGACCCATAGATTGAAGTTTCAATGATACTTGATTAATTAATTACATTCTTTAATTAAATTAATCAACTATCATTAACTGCCAGTCACTCCACTAAAGACCAAAAGCTGCACTCTTCGCACTATAAATATATTTTTGTGTCCATAAGATATAAATAATGAATAGTGTACTTCACAAATTGCTCATAAGTACACCTGGGCAAAAATTATCGTTTTGTCTCTGTAATTACATCTAACCCCTTAAGTACCACTAATCCCTTTAATGAACAATTAGTTATAGTCCAACTATAATCAAACCCTCCTCAAGTCAGGAGAGAGTGTGGGGTCACATTGTTCAAGCCTCGGAATCAGTCCTTAAGGGAGAAATTTCTCTACTTACCCTAACAGAAGGGAATGAGTGAATTCCTTCTTGTGTAGTTGTATTCACAGCTCCTCAATCAGACGAATCACCAAAATGGTAGGCTTATTGAGTTGACGAAACTGGTCACTCTCATCTATACAGATCAAATGACTATCTTTATAGGCAAGAGTTCAACACTCACTCAGAGTTCAACACTCACTCAGGATTCATCCGTTGTCATCCTGGTGAAATGTAAGCATCTTTTAGCAATGGTGTTATAAAGAGAGACTATTCATTCCGTGGTCAGTCTTATACAAACTCTTTGTATAGGATATTCTCGTTCACATGTCTCCACATGAATGATTAGGATCAGATCATTTGTAGCACTTTACAATAATCATAACAACTACAAGGCGGGTCGTATCCATAGTATTATAAGGACAAGGTAGCCAGCCTTATCCATCTATTATAGACCATTTAGGTTATCACTTAAACACGATCCACCTATATGTCTCCACATACATGTTTAAGTTACATTAGATAACCTCAGATCTTAGTTTTTTTGTCTTTGGGTTAATGCAACTAAATGTCGAATAAAATGTCTCGTATTTTATTAGATAAAATAAAAATGTTAGTACAAATATAATTCCAAACTAAAAAACCATGATATTTAGGGCATCAACCTCACAGTATATATCTCGCTCTTTTCTTTATTAAAATATATTTGGTTTATAACATACATGTTGTTGGCCCCCAAATTTTTTTTTCACACGGTCATTTATGCAATCTCAATCCAAAAATACCAATCTCACTTGAGATGCATATGTATTGCCCCAAGATTGTTTAAAAGAATTAAATCTCGAGCGAGATTTTAATATTTTTTTTGTTTTATAACTTCTATTACCATTTTTTTTTTCTCTTCTTCAACAAAATATTTGACTTGATAATTAAATCTTAAAAAAAAATCAATAAAACTATAAGTGAGTTGGGTCGAATCATATTGGGCCTCCTTAAAATCTGACCCAACCTAATTTCATAT